>NW_028254495.1:0-1000 GCF_964263255.1 Lissotriton vulgaris
GGGTCTCAGCTTTGCTGGGAACGTCAAGCAGCGTCAGAGATGTCTGGAAGTCTGTGTCTTGTTTCGCAGAGTCTATGGGATCTGGCGGGAGCCTTGACAATGTAGACCAGCAAAGTTGCTGTTGGTGCCTGTTTGCACAGGGTGGTCACTCCTTGACCACAAGGGAAATGTCTCCCATCTTCCAGTCAAAATGGAATGTCGAAGGTCCAGGATATATGTTTCAGAGTTTTGTCCAGGGTAATCTAAAGTCCCAGGGGCTGGGTTCCTATACTTTTACTAAGTTTAGGGGCTGGACTACCTTCAAGGTCCCTCCTATGGGTGGACCTGGGATTGGGGTGGTTACACCCCTTTCCCTTTGTCCAGTTTCATGCCAGAGCTGGGGCAGAGTGCCCCAGCAACCGGTTTGAACTGGGAAATGCATGGAGCACCTAGTGTGCCCCAGGCAGTGTCTGGAAAGCATTCACTGAATGCAGCCCTCCCTTCTCAAATACACAAAAGCCTGTCTGGGGAGGTGCCAGCACCACCTTGGACAGGAAACCTATTGTCCAGGCCTCCCCTGCCGGAGTTTCATCTAGCGTAGGAACAAAACTGGGTCTTGGCTCCTCAACAGTAAGGCTAAGCCTAATTATACTTGAAAAACAACACAAATGCCAGTACTGGATGAAGTTTTTTTCAAGGGGGGAATGTGACCTCATAGGAGCTGCTATGAATTAAACATGGCAGTCTTGTATAACTTTTTATTGCTAATTTATTATAACCATTATTTTAGGTCAGCGAATTTTTATCATTTTTTTCAAAAAACATTTCTGTGACTACCACCAGTAGTTGGACATCATAAATGCGGCAACTGTACCTGTTGCTCATCGACAGAGGAAGGATCTACCTTTACCTTTGAGGGAATCCATTGGAAACACCTTTCCTTTACCAACTGTCTGACAAGAAACATAGTCTATGGAATCTGGTGTCCTTGCCCAAAACTATACATTGGAAAAACCACCCA
>NW_028254496.1:0-53791 GCF_964263255.1 Lissotriton vulgaris
AGATATTCCAAGATGTACAAATATGTCGGAGATCTTGATAACCAAGGAGTCCCGTCTGACAGCAAAAAGCAAAGTCTCAAAATCATGGTCAGCCCCACAATCTAGGAGATCTCATCAGCCGCCCAGGTATTGTCCAGCCCACCCGGCATATCATAAACAGAAGAGCAATAACTTTGAGGAAGTTTTAGCCATGGATGAGGATTGGGAGGGTCTTTAGAACAACAGCTGGACGTTCCTGTGGAGCAATTGAACTTGTATGAGGATCTTGGAGAAGCTAGTGGAGTGGACACAACTCCAGATATTGGAATGCCTTTTCCACCTAGTGTGGCTACAGAGGAGGGGCATCTTATGCCATGGTGGTGAAGAGGGCAGCAGAGGTTTTTGGCATAGGCGATCCAAGGTTTCTCAGCCAACAACCCACCCCTGATAGCTTGGTGGTTTAGGCTTCAACGTCCCTTTGCGCATTCCCTTCCGCTTCTCAGGAAAGGGAATCCAAGAGGCTGGATGTACTTGGGAAGAAAATGTTTTCTTTTACAAGCCATGAATTGTGGTCGGTGCTTATTGGGCTGTTTCTCGCACACCCTTTGGGAAACATTTGCCCAAGTGCTGCCACAGGTCCCGGAGGAGGCCCGGGCTGTGCTCTCCCATGCAGTGAAGGATGAGAGGGAGGCAGCAAAATTCACCATCAGGAGTTCCTTAGACACGACTGACTCGCTGGGCAGAGCAGTTTCATGTCGAGACTAACCGTCATGGACATGCCCTTTGATGGGACTCGTCTTTTTGATGAAAAGCAGATTTGCCCTTGGAGCCCTTCAATTGAATTGAACATCATCTCCTCTGCTGGAGTTCCAGAGTTCCATAACATCAGACAAATGGGTCTTGCAGATTTTTCAGGAAGGCTATTCTCTTCCTTTTCATTCTTTTTCTCCTCCTTTACTGCCAACTCAAGAACGGCTGGCAGAGGATCATCTAGTATTACTCCGAGAGGAAGATGCAGCTCTCCTGGCCAAGGGAGCTATTGGAAGGGTCCCGATTTCTGAAGTAGCGAGTGGTTGCTAATCCTTTCTGGTATGGAAAAAGAACAAAGGGTTGCTTCCCATTTTCCACCTTAAGTATTTTACTCAAAAAGGGGAAATTCGAGTTGCCCACATTGGCTCAGGTCTTGTCTAACCTAGGCCAAGAAGATTGGCTGGTAGTGTTGGCCTTGCAGGATACGTATTTTCACATCCCCATCCTGCCTGCCCACAGGCGTTACCTGCGGTTCAAGGTAGGCAACAAGCACTTTCAATTCACTGTGCCTCCATTTGGTCTTACCAGCACTCCTCCAGTATTTACCAAGGCAATGGCGTTGGTTAAAGCTAATCTGCGACAGTCTTCCCCTGTCTCGACAACTGCCTGTTGGATGTGCTTTTGCCCCAGGCTGTCTTCTCCCACATCCAAACTAAAGTAGACCCCTTATATTTGCTGGGGCTCTCTATAAACGTGCCGAGGTCACACCTGACTCCTTCTCAGGCGCTCCCTTTCGTAGAAGCTGTTCTTGACACAGTGCAGCTTTGGGCATATCCTCTCGAGCAGTGACTCCAGGATATTCAGGCTATGATATTCATTTTCAGCCTCAATCCTGGTTTTCAGTGAGAATGACTCTGAAGCTGCTGGGGCTCCTGGCTTCCTTCATCCCATTGGTAACTCACGCCAGATTATGTATTAAGCTCTGCTGTGGGACTTGAGGTTCTAGTGGGCGCAGTATCAGAGGAAACTCCAATGTGGTGCAGATATCGGAGGGAACTGCAAAAGACCTGCAGTGGTGGTTGAGAAACCACGATTGGGTCAGAGGCAGACCCCTCTCTCTTCCCCAACCAGATCTCACAGTAGTGACAGGTGGTTCATTCCTGGGATGAGACGGCCATCTGGGAGAGGTGATCAGGGGACACTGGTCTCCGCCGGAGTTGTGGCTACACATCAGTCTGTTAGAGCTTCGGGTGATACGACTAGCATTGAAAGCTGTTCCCTCTGTCAAGGGGAAGTTAGTGTGCAACACTACCGCTATGTGGTACTGCAAGCAACATTGCTAGGTCGGGTCTTGGACTCTTTGTCTCTGGACTTGCCTGGCAGAGCAGGGCATAACCCTGGTCGTTCAACAGCTGCAGGTTTTCTCTGAATGCCAGGGCGGGTGAACTCCGCTGTTGATGCCTAGCAGATCACAAATGGCATCTCCATCCAGAGGTGGCACACCGTCTGTTTCAGCAGTGGATTATGTCTTGGTTAGATCTGTTAACCTACAAAGAGAAATTGCAATGTCAGCGGTTTTGCACGCAGGTTTCCAAGGCTTCTATCTCTCAGCAACTCTTTTCGTCACGAGTAAAGCTCAGGCCTCCTGTACGTCTTTCCGCCCATACCATCTTGCCCAGAGTTCTCAAGAAGATCAAGAACGACCTGGCCCAAGTCATTCTTGTGGCTCCAAACTGGGCAGAGAGAGTCTGGTATTCAGAGCTTCTTTGAATGAGCAGCGATCCTCCGATCAGGCTGCCCCTTCGGTAGGTACTTCTGTCGCAGCATGAGGGGAGGGAGTCACCCACCTGAACCTGTCAACCATGCACCTCCGTGCATGGAGATTTAGCAGCGACAGTTGATAGCTTTCGAACTTCCTCCAGAAGGATGTAATGTTATTTTGTTGGCCATTCATCCTTCTACTAAGACTGTATACTCCTGCCGTTGGCAATTTAAAAAAAAATATTGTACATTAGTTCTATTGATTCTCTTTCTGCCTCGCTATCTAATATTCTTCCTTTTATTCTTCACCTTGCACAACAGGGCTCTGATAAGAGTTGTCATTCTGCTCTGTCGCTTTCTTGCGGGTGCCGGACCATCCTTCCTTGTTCAAATCCCGTATTGTAAATAGGTTTTAAAGGGCTTGTACATATGTTTCCTCCTACGCCCTTTATCATGCCGCAGTGGGACATTAATTTGGTTCTCAAATGAGTTATGTGTGCTCCCTTTGAGTCATTGCACAATTGACCCCTTCAACTGCTTACCATCAAAACAGCCTTTCTAGTGGCAATAACATGTGCTTTATCATTCAAGCTTCCCTAGGTGATGACATTCGTTGATAGGTTGTGCTTCGCACCTATGCCTCATTCGTACCACAGGGGGAGACCTCATCCCATCTGGGCACATCCAACGAGCTGCCCACCTTGTTTTGCTCCCCAAAAGAGTTGTTCTACCTTGATTGCACAAAAGGGTTCCGGGTGGGCGATCCAACTCTTGGTGGGTTCTGTGGGAACTAAAGGAAATAGGTTGGGCATGGCAGAAATGGACCATTTCGCGCTGGGGCGTCATCTGCATTAAAATATGCTACGACCTGGCTAGGGAGCAGCCTCCTGAGGGCTTACAGGCCCTTTGGACCAGGAGAAAAGCTGCTGCCACAATGTTGGCTCGTGGTGTCCCAGTCCTGGATATCTGCCAAGCAGCAATGTGGGCATCTCTGCACACTTTTGTCAAGCATTACTGCCTGGACAGTCAGGACCCCAGGGACGGGCATTTCACCTGTTTGGTCCTGCAGGACTTTTGTGTAGAAAATGTGTCCCCCAGCCCACCGCCAAGTTGGTATGGCTTGGGTATCTATTCAAAGGTAACGAATCAGCAGCTAGAAGTCTCTATCAGATGAACAAGTTACTTACCTTAGGTAATGCATTATCTGGTAGAGACAATATCTAGATTCCTTACAGATTCACCCATGGCTCACCTCTCTGCGGACTCATTTTTTAGGGCTAGGGTTGCTCCTTTATTTCAGGCCCAAGTTATGAAACAATCAAGTCAGTCACTTCATGCCTGGAAAAAGTGAAAAGGAACTGGGTGGAGCCTATATAGGTGACCACAACGTCATACCTGTCGCTAACTGAGCCTCTTGATGGCGCACAGGGGTACTACTCACAGAAAACTTTACGGATCCAGCCTGACGCCTGGCAAATGCAAAGATAAGGAATCTGCAGCTAGATATTTGTCTTTACCAGATAATGCGTTATCAAAGGTAAGTAACTTGTTTGTTGAGACGTGCAGTGGTGGACCAAATGAAAGTCCTCTGTTGGCTAGCGACATGTGGCAGATCTCTCCAGTTCTTCAATGCCTCTTCAAATGATGATGCATGGTTTAATGCTGTGAACCAGTACACTGGTGAACTGGGCGGTGGATGGGACCCATAGCAAATTTGTCTAATGCATAAGACTCGCTGTGAGAAGTTGACCTGGTATATGATGTCCACTATTCTAGTGGGCACCCTGCACCAGTCCAAATAACCCTTATGGTGATGGTTGTAAAGTCAACCTTATAGACCAGCTATCCTAGTGGTAGCATGGACAAAGCAGTCTTAGGCTAATACTTCAGAGAGCATGTGAAGCCAATTGTTTTACCAATTATATTCCCTTGAATACCAAATCGAAGGACACCACACAAGGTATATATCAAATATATATGTATTTATTACTAACACAACCCCTCTGCACTCTTTATGAGGTCAGAGTTCGAGATACAGCACAAGTTACTCAATAAGCATACTATAAGTTGCACAAATACAATTCTGCCCTAGGGGCCTCATGAACCATATACTAAGTAAGTGGTATAAGAACCACTTCAGGAAAGGTGAGTAGGCCTAGCGCCTAGGAAATCGCTGGGGCTACACTGAACAAAGAGGGATTGGAAGTAGGAGGCCCACGGTGAGCGTGTGCAGTGTCTAAACACACACGCGAGTTACCATAGAGTTATAATAGGAACGTCAAAGTTACAAAGTAGTTGATTTTGGACACTTCCGGATGGACTACGGGGAAACCCTGTTAAACTTGGACACTTGGATAGTTATTAGCCACGGGAGCACCAGAGTACTCGAGTTACCTCACCCAAGGAAGCCGGGTGCATAGGTGTTCTTTCTTGTTGGGTTTTGTCGCTGTTTCCTATGGAGAGCTGCAAGAAAGTGAAGAGGTGAAGCTTGTCTCTGCAGCCACGTGGACCAGGAGGCATCGACGACGACCAGGTGCTGGATACGAGCTGTCCCACGAAGGATCTAGGTGACTGCGGTGTCGGTATCCGAATTGGACCCAACAAACCTTGGTAACCGCAACCCACGCAGGAAGTGAACATGGGCTTCTGTTCAGACCAGCAAGGTCTGGGGTACTTCTCCTTCACAGGGAAGCTGTAGCAAGACTGGAGCAACCAGGCAAGCTTTGTAAATTCGAAGTTTTGTCTTCGTAGGGCTCACTAGCCAACGGGCTAGCAACCGGAAGACATATTGAGCTGAAATGCAGGCGCAGGCCCCACGCGGCACTCATGAAGTGTGGAGGGCTGAGCTTCAGTGCAAATGCTGCTCGGGTCTGGAGCTTCTCAAACCCCAATGCACAAATTCGAGGGTACCTCAGAAGCTGCACAGGTAGCAAAAAGCAGGATGTCCGGTCCCACGTCTCTCGTGTCCGCCACGAGTCTCAGCTTTGCTGTGGATGTGGGTCGGGTCAGAGAAGTCTGGAAGTCCAGTTCCTGTGTCGCTAAGTCTTCGGGTTCAGGCGGGAGCTTCGACAAAGCTAACCAGCAGGTTACTGATGGTGCCTGTTTGCACAGGGTGGTCACTCCTTGACCACAAGGGAGATGTCTTCAGTCTTCCAGTCGAAATGGAACGTTGAATGTCCAATAGTTCGTTTCAGAGTTTCTTATCAGGATAATGTAATGTTTCTAGACACAGCTCCTATCTTTATACTAAACTAAGGGGCTGGATTACCTGCTAGGTCCCTCCTATGGGTGGAACCTGGAAAGGGGGTGGTTACACCTCTTTCTCTTTGTCCGGTTTCAGGCCAGAGCTGGGGCTGGAGAACCCCAGCAACTGTTTTGAACTGGGCTATGCATGGAGCACCTTGTGTGCCTCGGGCAGTGTCTGGAAAAGCATCTTTCCATTGAACCCACCCTGCCCCAATCCACTACAGGCTGTCTGGGGAGGTGCTAGCACCTCCTTCGACAGGAAACCTATTGTCCAGGCCTCCCCTGCCGGAGTTTCGTCATGCAGCAGGAGGTCAGACTCGTGTCTGTGGCAGCAGCATCCATTTTGTGATGCTGAGGCTCTGTTTAACTTTAACCGGGTCAAGCAGAAACTACATGTCTTCTCCCTCTAGAAGGGTGGAATACTACCCCCGTATTCCAAAGTGTTTGACACCTTACACAACATGTTTTGATATGTTTTGATAAAGCCAAACCAAAGTTAGCATTAACCGCGGGGATTGTAATGCACTTAAGAGTATATGGTATGGCTCATGCTAGAGCACCATCTCACATAAAAACAAGCACTCTGCCTTCAGGATTGTCAAGGCCATAGGAGTGACTTATAGGTATATATGTGTCTATATATAAGGTTAGATATAGGAATACTATATCTAAGCAAGGGGTGATTACACAACCTTGCCCAAGCTGAGTGATCAGCCTGTGGTGTCAGTTTGGATGGCCAGCTAGTGGTGGCATAATACATGCTGCAGTCCCTGGTAGGCCTTGGATGTACCTATACCCTGGGTACCTATGGTACACTATACAGGGGCTCACAAAGGTGACCCAATACCCAATTAGGAATGTACCTAAAGTATATGGAGTCCATTTTACAGAGAGAGCAGATAGCCTGGGGCCCTGAGTAGCAGGATCCCAGGCCAACTAAGTCAAAAACCAGCTAAACACTAGGCAAAAAGTTGGGGTAACCATATAGTCAGATATCCACCTTCCTACACGCGCAGTATAAGAAATTACTATCCAGGATGCATGGAGTACACTGGACCATTATTAGCTTTAGTGTGAGTCAAGAGGGTTGCATATTGTATTGTATAGTTGCATTGTGTAGCACTTATTGCCCTTGACGATGCATTAAAGTGCTTTATGCCAGGCAGCATGTTGCTCCTGGACCCAAGGTTAGCTTTTTTTCTCCAATGCTTATTCTTGGTTATATTGATTAGTATTGTACGCTTAAAGAAACCGTTCTATGAATTTATTCCAGTTTCCATCTTGTAAATAAAATTATCTGAATGAAACAGTTATATATAGATTCCTTACCTTAGAATCACCCCCAGGCGTCAGACAGGATCCGGAAACTTTTTTCGTTAGCTGTACCTCTGTGCGTCAGAAGGTGGCGTCGGTTGACTCCACATTTGTCGTTGGCGCCGTGGTCGCCAGGATGACGTTGCTGTAGCTACTTCGACTCTGCCCTCGCGTGCTGACATCAGTTCTTTCTTTTTCCCTGCCAGCCAACGCAGATCCGAAGGGAGCAGTACCCCATGTCACTTTTTGACTGAACTTTTGAGTGACTTTTGTTGCCGTCTTTTTGAGTCCTACGACTCTAGGTGCAAGTAGGGATGCCGGGCTTCAAGTTCAAGTTCAGAGATTTGTATAGCGCACTACTCACCCAGAGGGTCTCAAGGCGCTTGAGGGGGGGGGGGGTGCTTTACTTATCGAATAACCAGGTTTTTAGCTGCTTTCTGAAGGAGAGGTGGTTCTGTGTAAGGCGGAGGTGGGTGGGGAGAGAATTCCAGGTTCTGGCTTCTAAGTAGGAGAAGGATATTCCCCCCCTGGTGGATCTATGGATGCGCGGAATTGCGGCGAGGGCTTGATTGGTCGATCATAATTGGCGGGTGGGAGTGTAGAAGGATAGTCGTGTGTTGAGGCATTCGGGTCCTTGGTCGTAGAGGGCCTTGTGTGCGTGGGTGAGGAGACGGAACGTTATTCTCTTGCTGACGGGGAGCCGGTGGAGGTCTTTCAGGTGACCAGAAATGTGAGCTTGACAGGGGATGTCCAGTAGGAGTCTGGCTGAGGCGTTTTGGATGCGTTGGAGTTTTTTCTGTAGTTTGGCTGTGGTTCCGGCGTAAAGGGTATTTCCGTAATCCAGTTGGCTTGTGACCAGTGCGTGGGTGATCGTCTTTCTTGTTTCGGTGGGGATCCAACAGAAGATTTTTTTGAGCATGTGTAGGATGTTGAAGCATGATGATGAGACGGCGTTGACTTGTCTGGTCATCGAGAGGGAGGAGTCCAGGATGAAGCCCAGGTTACGTGCGTGATCTGTAGGTATGGGTGCTGTACCCAGGGCCGGTGGCCACCATGAGCCGTCCCAGGCAGAGGGGGATGATCCTAGGATGAGGACTTCCGTTTTGTCCGAGTTCAGTTTTAAACGGCTGTTCTTCATCCATTCGGCTACTTCTTTCATTCCTTCATGTAGTTTGGTTTTGGCTTTGTTTGGGTCTTTGGTGAGGGAGAGGATCAGCTGGGTGTCATCTGCGTAGGAGATGATGTTGATGTTGTGTTGTCGCGCGATGGATGCGAGGGGACTCATGTAAACTTTGAAGAGGGTGGGCCTGAGTGATGATCCTTGTGGTACACCGCAGATGACTTCGGTGGCCTTTGATTTGAATGGGGGGCGGCGGACTCTCTGGGTTCTTCCGACGAGGAATGAGATGATCCAGTCCAAGGCTTTTCCTTGTATTCCGACGTTGCTGAGGCGTTGTATAAGGGTGTTATGACAGACAGTGTCGAAGGCGGCGGAGAGGTCAAGTAGGATGAGGGCAGCTGTTTCTCCGTTGTCCAGAAGCGTTCGGATGTCGTCTGTAGCTGCGATGAGGGCGGTTTCGGTGCTGTGTTTGGCTCGGAAGCCGGACTGTGAGGGGTCGAGGGATTTGTTGCATTCAAGGAAGGCGGCGAGCTGATTGTTGACGGCTTTCTCGATGACTTTGGCAGGGAATGGGAGGAGCGAGATGGGGCGGTAGTTCTTAAGTTCAGAGGGGTCCACTGTGGGTTTCTTCAGAAGGGCGCTGAGTTCGGCGTGTTTCCAGATTTCCGGGAAGGTAGCGGAGTTGAAGGAACAGTTGATGACATCGCGGAGATGGGGTGCGATGATGGAGTCTGCTTTGTTGAAGATGTGGTGGGGGCATGGGTCGGTTGGCGATCCTGAGTGGAGTTCATCAGGCGGATGGTGTCGTCAGTAGTGATTGGGTTCCAGGCGCAAAGGTTGTTAGAATGCTGTTTTGGTTCGGGGGTGGGTGGAGTTGACTGGTCTTCTGATTGATTTTCAAAGCTGTTATGTATGTCGGCGATTTTGTTGTGGAAGAATGAGGATAATGAGTCGCAGAGGTCTTGGGAGGGAGTGATGTCGTTGGTGCCGGCGGTGGGGTTGGTAAAGTCTTTTACGATGTTGAATAGTTCATTGATGTTTTGGGCGTTGTTGTCAAGTCGATCTTTGAGTGCTGAATTCTTGGTGGATCTGATCAGTTGGTGGTGTTTGCGGGTGGCGTTCTTGAAGATGGCCAGGTTGTCAGTGGTTGGGTTTTTTCTCCAGGCTTTCTCGAGGGTGCGGCAGAGCTTCTTGGATTTCTTAAGGTCATCGTTGACCCAGTGGGCTTTTTTGCTACCTTGTTTGATTTGATGGTTTTTCAAGGGTGCTAGTTCGTCGGCGCTGAGGGTGATCCATTGTGTGAGGTTGGTGGCTGCTTGGTTTGGGTCCGATGATTTGGCGGGGGGATTTAGGTGAAGCGAAGAGGAGAGCTGGGCGGTGGTGATTTTGTTCAAATTTCTTCGGGGGATAGGTTGTGGGGGGTTGTGGGTGGTGGTCTTTTTGTAGTTGAAGTGTACGCAGCTGTGGTCCGTCCAGTGGAGAGCTGTGGTGTGGTCGAAGGAGATGTGTTTGCTGGAGGTGAAGATTGGGTCGAGCGTGTGTCCGGCAAGGTGGGTGGGGGTGTCAACAAGTTGTTTGAGTCCGAGATTGGCCAGGTTGTCCATAAGGGTGGTGGTGTTGTTGTCGTTATTCTTTTCCAGGTGGAAGTTGAGGTCTCCCAGTAGGATGTAGTTCTCGGAGGGGAGGGCATGTGGGCTGATGAAGTCAGTGATGTCTTCGCTGAATTGTGTGCGGGGTCCTGGAGGTCTGTAGATGAGGGTACCTCTGAGTGTGGTCTTGGGGTCGGTGTGGATCTGGAAGTGAAGGTGTTCGGCAGTAGCGAGGTTATCGTCGAAGCTGGTCGTGATGCGGATGGTGTTCCTATGGGCGATGGCTATGCCTCCTCCCGTTTGGTTGATGCGGTCCTTTCGAATGATCTTGTAGCTGTCCGGGATGGCTATGGCGATGTCGGGCGCTGATGAGGCGTTCATCCAGGTTTCTGTAAGGAAGGCGATGTCCGGCGATGTGGTGTCGAACAGCTTCCAAAGTTCAATGGAGTGTCTGTGAACCGAGCGGGTGTTGAGCAGGATGCACTTTAGGTGGTTGTTTTCGGAGCTCTGTTTTGAGTTAGTGGATTTGTTGAGGGTCCTGATGCAGTCGAACTTGCAGGAATGGCAGGTGAAGGGTCCATGGGTGTGTCCTGGGGCAGCTTGTGAGTCGGCCGGGGTTAAGTGCAGAGAGGGTTGCGGCGTCGTAAGTAATGCGGGTGGAATGGGTATTGCGGGGGTCTGGCGCTGGGCGCGGTCCAGGCGTAGACGGGCTTACCTTTGGCGCACCTTTGGCGCGCATGGGGCGCGATCGCTGTGCGTGGACGCTGCGCGTCAGCTGTTCTGACATAAGTGGATAGTGGAGGGGGGCGGAGCGAGGGAGGGTCAGCTGGGAGGCGGGAGCGGGGTGGAGAGACGGGCCAGGAGGCAGAACAACAACAGCAAAATGGCAGCCGAATAAACAAAGCCAAAACAGGACGAGATTGGGGTGTGGAGTACAGCTATGGGCAGTAGTGGCACCGGCACAATCAGTCAATATGTAATTTACCGATCAGTGCGAGCAAAGCAGTGATGGTAATGGGCAATAGAGCGCTACGATTAAATTCAGGCACAGAGAAATTTAAGATGCAAAGCGAGCAGTACAAAGCTGGGCAGAGCGGCGCTTACGATTTTAAACCAGCACAACAAATGCAATTTCAGCAGTGAGCAATGAGAGCAATGAAGCGCAGTGATACTTAAGTGGCCAGGGAGCGTGGTGGAGCGACCGCTTCTGAACGAGTCAGGACGGTCACAGCGCTTCACCAGGCGGGACGGTCCAGAGCTACCAGTGGGAGGGAGGGTCAGCAGGGAGGCAGGAGTGGGGCGGAGAGACGGGCCAGGAGGCAGAACAACAACAGCAAAATGGCAGCCAAATAAACAAAGCCAAAACAGGACGAGATTGGGGTGTGGAGTAAAGCAATGGGCAGTAGTGGCACCGGCACAATCAGTCAATATGTAATTTACCGATCAGTGCGAGCAAAGCAGTGATGGTAATGGGCAATAGAGCTCTACGATTAAATTCAGGCACAGAGAAACTTAAGATGCAAAGCGAGCAGTACAAAGCTGGGCAGAGCGGCGCTTACGATTTTAAACCAGCCCAACAAATGCAATTTCAGCAGTGAGCAATGAGAGCAATGAAGTGCAGTGATACTTAAGTGGCCAGGGAGCGTGGTGGAGCGACCGCTTCTGAACGAGTCAGGCTAGCGGATTCTGTTCTCGACTGATGTCGGTTACGGATCTGCACCATGCGGGCCTCTTTTGCCTGGAGCACGACCACGACCCCAAGTCGTGTTCAGATTGCCGGTCCATGGCTCTGAAGGCTTTGCGGGAGCGGTCCCGAGAGCTGCTTGAGCACCGGCAGTCGGCTCCAAGCCGTTCGAGGTCCCAGTCACGAGGGAGGTCGTGGGGCGGTTGCAGAGCCATCACAACTCTTCTAAGTCTTCTAAAACTTCGCACTCAGGGTCAGGTAAGTCGAAGCATAAGAAGAAGTCAAAGAAGCATCGTCGCTCTTCGACTTCCCCCGTCTGTCGGCTGACGCGACGAGGTATGTGGGCGGTGCCCCTCCTGCGGCTCTGCTTGCGGAGCCTGAAGAGTCGACTCAGAGTTTCCCTCCCTTTCCAAGACTCAGGGCGACCCCTGCACAGCTTTGTAAATTTTACGAGGCGATGCATGGCATCTTTGGGCAGCCTGAACCTGCCGGCACGCCTTCAGGCCCCGCAGACTCGATTGGATCCGGATCGGCGCTGGTTGACCTTATAACGCCTCCACTGGCGCCGCTTCCTCTGGTACAACTTCTGCCTCAGTGTCCAGTGGAGACCCTGACCGTGCTCTTCCAGGCTTTTGCTGCCGGGAGAGATGCAGCAAAGTTTACCATCCGTTGTAGGCTGCATACCGCCGACTCTCTAGGCAGGACGATTTCCACGTCTGTAGCCCTTCGTCGCTACGCCTGGATGAGATCGACTGGCTTTTCTGGGGATGTTCAGGATACCCTCATGGACATGCCTTTTGATGGCCGTCACCTTTTTGTTGACAAAGCGGACAACGCTCTACAGCGTTTCAAGGACTCGCGGGCTACAGCCAAATCCTTGGTGCTCTCCGACCGCCCTGCGCAGTCTACTTTTCGTCCCTTTTGTGGCTCCAGAAGGGGTGCCCCACTAGGTTCTGCCCAGAGCCACGGGCCGGCGCATGTTTCCCAACCTTCGTGCGGCCGGGGACGTGGGAACAAACGCCGTGGTTCATGGGGCCAGCAGCTGTGCCAGTCCACCAGCACCCCCTCTGCAGCAGACACCAAATCTTCCTAGTCTGATATTTCAGGCCCATCAAATGCCAGTGGTTGGCAGGATCCACCATCGCCTCCCCCACTGGCGCACCATCCCGTCGGACAGGTGGGTTTTGCAGATAGTCCAAAGAGGCTACTCCCTCCACTCCAAGACTACTCCTTGTGAGAAGTTGGCCTGATATGCAGTGTTCACTATTCTAGTGATCACTATGTATCATTCCAAACGACCCTTATTGATGATTGGTTGTAAGTCAACCTTATAGACCAGCTATCCTAGTAGCATGGACAAGAGCAGTCTTTAGGCTAAACTCTAGAGGGCGTGTTAAACCAGCTGTTATACCATCACATATACCCCTTGAACACCAAGTGAAAGGACACCACACAAGTTGTTATGAAAATAAAAGGATATTTATTTATAACACAACAACCCTGGACTCTTTATGAGGACAGGGCGCTAAGCACAATACAAAACTCTTAAAGAAATACTGAAAGTCGCACAATTTACACAAATGCCCGAGGGGCACGAAAAACCATATACTATGGAAGTGGAATGCGACTTACTAGCAGGTAAGTAACTATTCTCAGAGACTTTAGAATCGCTAGGCCTACAATGCTGAACCCTTAGATTAGAAGCAGGAGGCCTAGGGGCGCCGTGTGCAGAGTGGAAACTCTCACGCGTAATGCGGGACAAAGTCTATGGAGGCTAGTAAATGCAAAGTTAGTGTTCTCGGGCGAACCCGACTAGGTAGGTCAAAAACGAAAGTGGATCTAGACACTTAGAGAGTGGTTCTGCGCTGGAGCACCGTGGTACTCGATTTACCTAGCCCAGGGGCTGCGGCTGCATAGGGTTCAAGTGTCGTCGGGAATCCTCATTGATGACCCAGGAGCCTGAAAGAAGAAGTTGCTGGCAGGCGACCAGTGAAGATGTTCCGGAGTGATCCAAGCCTGGATCGAAGATGGAGACGACCTGAAAGCAGAGGGGACTCAGTTCTTAATCACTAGCCAGTGATCAGATGGGCACCAGGATTGCACCGGATGAAGTCACCTCGACCAGGTGAGTGGGCGACGCTGGGCTCTGCAGTCTCTCGGACCAGGAGGCGTTGTCGGCGACCAGGATGGAGGTGCGAGCTGTCCCACGGAGGTATCTGCTGTCGGCGATGCTGGACCCAGGATTGGGGCAACAACTCTTGGCAAATGCAAGCCCACGCGGTGGACTCAAGATGGCGTCTGGAGTGGACCAGGAGGGTCCGGGGGGGCTCCTCTGTTGGAGGGGAGCAAGGGCCAGTCTGGAGCAACTAGACCAGCGATGGAAGTGTCGTGGTTCGTCGTCAGGAGGGCTACAAGCCAACAGGCAAGTGGCCGGACAACGCGGTGAGCAGCAAAGAGCAGAAGGGCCCCACGCAGATCTCGTGGATGCTGGGGGGCTGGACTTCAGTGCTGGAGCTGCTCAGGGTTAGGGCTTCTCAAACCCCAAAGCACTCACTCGAGGATCCCTCGGCGGTCGTGCTGGATAAGCGTCGTGCAGTTCTGAAGATGGCCGGTCCCTCGAGGTCTCGTCACAGCCACGAATCTCAGCGTGGCTGATGATGCAGGTAGAGGTCAGAGGTGCCAGGGAAGCCGGGTCTCGTTGTGCTGGTCGGTCTGGTTCCGGAGGAAGGACGTGCAGCAAACCGCAAGTTACTTAGTTGGTGCTTGCTGATGTAGTAGTTTCAGGATTCAAAGATGATCTAATCTGGAAGGGTCCCCGCTCCCACCTTTATTCTAAAGAAAGGGGCTGGTACGCGACTAGGTCCTGCCCATGGGTGGGACCAGGAAGGGGGGTGGTTACACCCCTCTCCCCTGTCCGGACTTTCCCCAGCTCAGGAGCTGGTGCGCCCCTGGAACTGGTTCAAGCCGGCCTATGCACAGTGAGCACCGGGGTGCCACTTGCAGTCACCTTCCTATTCAGCCCTGCCTACCTAGGATACACAAAGCCCTGTCTGGGATGGTGCTAGCACTGCCCCTGACAGGAAACCCTTTGTCCAAGCTCTCCTCGCTGGAAGGACTCCCAGCAGCAGGAGGTCAGACTTGTGTCTGTGGTGGCAGCATCCATTTTGTGATGCTGAGGCTCGAGTTAACTTTAACCGGGGTTCACAGTTACACACATGTCGGGTCCCTCTAGAAGGGTGGAATGCTAACCCCGTCGCCAGAATTGGCGAGGGGTTAGTATTCCAATTCGTATAACACCTTACTCGACATGTTTTGATAAAGCGATACCAGAGTTGGCAAATAACCGCGAGGATTATAATGCACTTAAGAGTATATGGTACGCGTTATCATGGAACAGCTATTAGGACTTGGTTCCGCAAGCTGCAAACGGGCTCAGCTCATGCCAGAGCACCATCTCACATGATTCCAAGCACTCTGCCTTCAGGATTGTTAAGGCCTGCCATAGGAGTGACTGATAGGAATCCATGTGTCCATTTTAGGGTTAGATATAGGTATACTATATCTAAAGCAAAGGGTGATTACACCACCTTGCCCCAGCGGTCGTGCAGCCAGTTGTGTCAGATTTAGATGGCCAGCCAGGGGTGGCATAATACATGCTGCAGCCCCTGGTAGGCCCTGGGTACACCTATGCCCTGGGTACAGGGACTGATAAGGTGGCCCAGTACCAATTGGTAAATGCACCTAAGGTACACGTGTCAATTTAGTGAGAGAACAGCTAGGCTGTGGGTCTGATTAGCAGGCCCACAGCCAGGGAAGTCGTAAACCAGTGAAGCAAAAAGCAAAAATCTGGGGTGATCATAGGATTGCAGACCCTACTCTCCTACACTCCTCCAGCCATGCCACCTCGGTACCACCGTATGTCGGAGGATCACCTGGGCCTTCTCCAACAGGAAGTCACGGCTCTCTTGGCCAAGGGAGCCATCAAGGACGTTTCTGCCCCAGAAGTAGGTTGTGGTTGTTACTCCCACTACTTTCTGGTACCCAAGAAGGAGAAGGGCTTGCGTCCGATCTTGGATCTCAGGAACATCAACCGCTTCCTCCGGTAGGAGAATTTCAAAATGTTGCAGCTCGCTCAGGTTTTGTCTGCCTTCGACCCTGGAGACTGGATGGTAGCGTTGAACTTGCAGGATGCATACTTTCACATCCCCGTCCTGCCAGCCCACCGGCATTACCTGCGGTTCACGGTAGGCCACGAGCACTTTCAGTTTACAGTGCTCCCCTTTGGCCTTACCAGTGCCCCTCGGGTGTTCACGAAAGTGATGGCGGCGGTCGCAGCTCATCTTCGCAGAACAGGGGTTACAGTCTTCCCCTATCGAGACGACTGGCTGTTGAAGGCGGGCTTGCCCCAGACAGTCGTCTCCCACCTCCAGACTAGGGCCGGCCTCGGGCACCTGCTGGGGTTCTCCATCAATGTACCGAAGTCACACCTGATTCCCTCTCAGAAGCTCCTCTTCATCAGAGCGGTTCTGGACACAACGTGGTTTTGGGTTTATCCTCCCGAACAGCAAGTCCGGGATATTCAGGCTATGATTCTGATCTTTCAGCCTCTATCCTGGGTTCCGGTCAGGATGACCCTTCGACTCCTGGGTCTGATGGCCTCCTGCATCCTGCTGGTGGATCATGCCTGATGGCATATGCGGGCTCTGCAGTGGGACCTGAAGTTCCAGTGGGCACTGCATCAGGGCAACCTTTCCGATCACGTCCAGATCTTGGAGGGCACTGTACGACAATTGCAATGGTGGCTCACAAATCACGATTGGGTCATTGGCAGATCCCTCTCCCTTCCCCAACCGGAGCACACAGTAGTGACAAACCCATCGTTCATGGGATGGGGCGGCCACATGGGAGAGGCGGAGATCAGAGGCCTCTGGTCTCCGGCGAAGTCCCGGCTCCATATCAACCTTCTGGAGCTTCGGGCAATCCGACTTGCACTGAAGGCATTCCTTTCCTCTGTCATGGGGGGGGGGGGGGGGGGGGGGGGAGTAGTGCAGGTGTTAACAGACAACACCACCGCCATGTGGTACAGCAACAAACAGGGCGGGGTGGGGTCGTGGACCCTGTGTCAAGAAGCTCTGCGCCTCCGGACATGGCTGGAACATCAGGGTGTGACCCTGGTGGTTCAACACCTGGCAGGTTCCCTGAACGCCAGGGCGGACGAACTCAGCCGTTGGTGCATGATGGATCACGAATGGCGTCTGAACTCGGACTTAGCGCAAGGTCTCTTTCAGCATTGGGGAGAGCCTTGGTTAGATCTATTCTCCACAGAAGAGAACGCGCAATGTCATCAGTTCTGCATGTTGGAATTTCCAAGGCGGCACTCGCTTGGAGACGCTTTTCGTAGCGAGTGGAGCTGCGGTCTGTTGTACGCCTTTCCCCTTATGCCACTTCTGCCTAGAGTGCTGAAGAAGATCAGTTGTGACTGGACCCAAGTAATCCTTGTGGCTCCGGACTGGGCACGAAGATACTGGTATCCCAAGCTACTCAGCATGTCAGTAGATCCCCCGATTCGTCTGCCTCTTCTGGAGGACCTTCTGTCGCAGCATCAGGGGACGGTCCTCCACTCGAACCTGTCCAGTCTCCACCTACATGCGTGGATATTGAGCGGTGACAGTTGAGGCCATTTTACTTGCCTCCTGAAGTCTGTTCTGTGATTCTGGCAGCCAGGTGTCCCTCCACAAAATCGGTATACGCCTGCAGGTGGAACAAATTTGTGGCATGGTGCACAGCAAAGGCTGTGGATCCACTCTGCCACCCTCTCAGAGGTTCTCCTTGTAGGAGAGTAGGGTCTGCAATCCTATGATCACCCCAGATTTTTGCATTTAGCTTCACTGGTTTACGACTTCTCTGGCTGTGGGCCTGCTAATCAGACCCACAGCCTAGCTGTTCTCTCACTAAATTGACACATGTACCTTAGGTGCATTTACCAATTGGTACTGGGCCACCTTATCAGTCCCTGTACCCATGGCATAGGTGTACCCAGGGCCTACCAGGGGCTGCAGCATGTATTATGCCACCCCTGGCTGGCCATCTAAATCTGACACAACTGGCTGCACGACAGCTGGGGCAAGGTGGTGTAATCACCCTTTGCTTTAGATATAGTATACCTATATCTAACCCTAAAATGGACACACAGATTCCTATCAGTCACTCCTATGGCAGGCCTTGACAATGCTGAAGGCAGAGTGCTTGGAATCGTGTGAGATGGTGCTCTGGCATGAGCTGAGCCCGTTTGCAGCTTGCGGAACCAAGTCCTAATAGCTGTTCCATGATAACGCATACCATATACTCTTAAGTGCATTATAATCCTCGCGGTTATATGCTAACTCTGGTATCGCTTTATCAAAACATGTTGAGTAAGGTGTCATACAAATTGGAATACTAACCCCTCGCCAATTCTGGCGACGGGGTTAGCATTCCACCCTTCTAGAGGGACACGACATGTATGTAACTGTGAACCCCGGTTAAAGTTAACTCAGGCCTCAGCATCACAAAATGGATGCTGCCACCACAGACACAAGTCTGACCCCCTGCAGCTGGGAGTCCTTCCAGCGAGGGGAGCTTGGACAAAGGGTTTCCTGTCAGGGGTGGTGCTAGCACCATCCCAGACAGGGTTTTGTGTATCCTGGGTAGGCAGGGCTTTAGAGGAAGGTGACTGCAAGTGGCACCCCGGTGCTCACTATGCATCTGCCGGCTAGAACCAGTTCCAGGGGCACACCAGCCCCTGAGCTGGGGAAAGTCCGGCATGGGAGAGGGGTGTAACCACCCCCCTTCCTGGTCCCACCCATGGGCAGGACCTAGTCGCGTGCCAGCCCCTTTCCTAGTATAAAGATAGGAGCGGGCCCCCTTCCAAATTAGATCATCTTTGAATCCTGAAACTACTTTCTACGAAAGGAACTCTCGACTTCTTCTCAAGATTTCTCCCTTGTGGCTAAGGAGTAGTCACCCTGCACCCCCAGGCACCATCCAAGAACACTGCGGTTTGCTGCACGTCCTTCCTCCGGAATCCGACAGACCAGCGCGACGAGACCCGGCTTCCCTGGCACCTCTGACCTCTACCCACATTGTCAGCTCAGCTGAGATCCGTGGGTGCGACGAGACCTCGAGGGACCGGCCATCTTCAAGACTGCACGACTCTTGCCCAGCACGACCGCCGAGGGACCCTCGAGTGAGTGCTTTGGGGTCCGAGAAGCCCCAACCCTGAGCAGCTCCAGCACCGAAGTTCAGCCCTCCAGCATCCACCAGATCTGCGTGGGGCCCTTCTGCTTTTTGCTGCTCACCGCGTTGTCTGGCTACTAGCCCGCTGGCTTGTGGCCTTCCCGGCGACAAACGACGACATCAACACTGCTGGTCTGGTTGCTCCAGACTGGCCCTTTCTCCCCTCCAAAAGAGGAGCACCCCGGACCCTCCTGGTCCACTCCAGACGCCATTTTAAGTCCACCACGTGGGCTTGCATTTGCCAAGACTTGTTGCCCCAATCCTGGGTCCAGCAACGTCGACAGCAGATACCATCGTGGGACAGCTCGCACCTCAATCCTGGTCGCCGACAACGCCTCCTGGTCCGTGAGACTGCAGAGCCCAGCGTCGCCCACTCACCTGGTCGAGGTGACTTCATCCGGTGCCCTACTGGTGCCCATCTAATCACTGGCTAGTGATTCAGAACTTGGTCCCCTCTGCTTACAGGTGTCTTCCATCTCCGATCCAGGCTTGGATCCATCCGAATCTCTTCACTGGTCGCCTGCCAGCAACAACTTCTTTCAGGCTCCATAGACTGCAACGAGGATTCCCGACATCTTTCCAGACCTATGCAGCCGCAGCCCCTGGGCTAGGTAACTTCGGCATTTCGGTGCCCCAGCATAGCCTCACTATCCAAGGGTCCAGATCCTTTTTCGTTTTCAGCCTACCTAGTCGGATTCCGTCGACAGCAGATACCATCGTGGGACAGCTCGCACCTCCATCCTGGTCGCCGACAACGCCTCCTGGTGCGTGAGACTGCAGAGCCCAGCGTCGCCCACTCAACTGGTCGAGGTGACTTCATCCGGTGCCCTCCTGGTGCCCATCTAATCACTGGCTAGTGATTCAGAACTTGGTCCCCTCTGCTTACAGGTGTCTTCCATCTCCGATCCAGGCTTGGATCCATCCGAAACTCTTCACTGGTCGCCTGCCAGCAACTTCTTCTTTCAGGCTCCATAGACTGCAACGAGGATTCCCGACTTCTTTCCAGACCTATGCAGCCGCAGCCCCTGGGCTAGGTAACTTCGGCATTTCGGTGCCCCAGCATAGCCTCACTATCCAAGGGTCCAGATCCTTTTTCGTTTTCAGCCTACCTAGTCGGATTCGTCCGATATCACTAACTTTGTAATTCCTAGCAACCATAGACTTTGTCCCGCATCCCGCGTGAGAGTGCACACTCTGCACCCGAGTCCCCTAGGCCTCCTGCTAGTAATCTGAAGGTTCAGTAGTCCAGTCCTAGCGATTCCAAAGCCTATTAGTACAGTACTTACTTGCTAGTAATTTCGCATTCCACTTTTAGAGTATATGGTTTTTCGTGCCCCTCGGGCATTTGTGTAAATTGTGCAACTTAAAGTATTTTCGTAAGAGTTTTGTTGTGTGCTTAGTACCCTGTCCTCATAAAGAGTACAGGGCTGTTGTGATCTAAATAAATATACTTTCTTTTCATAACAACTTGTGTGGTGTCCTTTCACTTGGTGTTCAGGGGGTATATGTGATGGTATAACAGCTGGCTTAACACGCCCTCTAGAGTTTAGCCCGAAGACTGCTCGTATCCATGCTACTAGGATAGCTGGTCTATAAGGTTGACATACAACCAATCATCAATAAGGGTTGTTTGGACTGATACAAAGTGCTCACTAGAATAGTGAACATTATATATCAGGCCAACTTCTCACACTCCTCTTCCTTCTTTCTCTTGCCCAGTAGGGCTCTGCTCTGGGCACTATCAAAGGCTATCTTTCTGCCATTTCAGCCTTCTTGAGGATTCCTGATCAGCCTTCTCTTTTCAAGTCCCCTGTTGTAAATAGGTTCTTAAAAGGCATCACACACATGTTCCCTCCTGTTCCTTTCGTGATGCCTCAGTGGGACTTGAACCATGTTCTAACTTACTTGATGTGCGCTCCTTTCGAGCCACTTTACAATTGCCCTCTTCTGACTCTTAAGACTGCATTCCTGGTTGCCGTCACCTCTGCCAGGAGAGTGGGTGAGCTCCTGGCTCTATCTTCAAAACCTCCTTTCCTCTCTGTCCATCCGGACAAGGTTGACTTGAGAACTTGTCCTTCTTTCCTGGCCAAGGTGGTTACGCCCTTTCATATCGGGCAGTCCATCACCTTGCCCACCTTCTTTCCGCCTCCGCATCCCTCGAAAGAGGAAGAGAGGCTCCACCGTCTGGACCCAAAACGTGCGCTCTCCTTCTATCTAGATCGCACACGCCAGTTCCGGGTGGACGACCAGCTCTTTGTTGGTTACGTGGGCGCTAACAAGGGACGGGCGGTGCGCACACGGACCATCTATCGGTGGGTCGTTTTGTGCATCAAGGTTAGCTACTCCTTGGCAAATAAGGAGCCTCCTGTTGGGCTGTGTGCCCATTTTACTCTGGCCACGGCGGCTACTGCTACCCTGGGTCGTGTAGTCCCATTGCAGGACATCTGTCAGGCTGCTACGTGGTCCTCGCTGCACACGTTTGCTAAACACTACTGCCTGGACAGCCAAGTCCGGAGAGATGGCTTTTTCGGCCGTTCCGTTCTCCAGGACTTTCTGGTGTGATCTTGGTTCGCAGACCCACCACCGGGGTTGGTATTGCTGGGGTATCTATTCTCAGGTAAGGAATCTAACACTAACCTGTTTCTTTCAGATGCACAAGTTACTTACCTTCGGTAACAATATATCTGTAAGAAACAGTAGTTAGTGTTCCATTCCTTACCACCCCACCCATCCTCCACATTCTGCGAACCGATATCTAGGTGTGAGAAGTTAGCCTGGCATATGATGTCCACTAGTTCTAGTGGGCACCTTGCATCTTATTGATGGTGGTTATAAAGTCAACCTTATAGGCAAGCTATCCTAGTGGTAACATGAACCAGCAGTCATAGGCTAAGACTTCAGAGAGCATGTGAAGCAAGCTGATTTACCAATTAAAATCCCTTGAATACCAAATAAAAGGACACCACACAAGGTATATATCAAATATATATGTATTTATTTCTAACACAACCTCTCTGCACTCTTTAAGAGGTCAGAGGTAAAAGTACATCACAAGTTACTCAATTAGCATACGATAATTTGCACAAATACAGTTATGCCCTAGGGGCCTCACAAACCATATACTAAAGAAGTGGTATAAGAACTACGACAGAAACAGTGAGTGGGCCTAGGGCCTAGGGAATCGCTGGTGCTACACTAAACAACCAGAGGTTAGGAAGTAGTAGGCCCACGGGAGACGCGTGCAGTGTCTAAACACAGTCGCGAGTTACCATTGACATAATGGAGAACGAAAAAGTTACAAAGTTACTGTCTAAGGGCACTTCCGGATGGACTACGACAAAACCCCTTTAGACTAGGACACTTCGAGAGTCTGGGGCTTCTCGTATCCCAATACACAACTGCGAGGGTATCTCGGTAGTCGAGCTGTTAGCAAAATGCAGGATGTCCAGGGTGTCTGGTCCCACGTCTCTCGTGTCCGCCACTGGTCTCAGCTTTGCTGTGGGTCGGAGTTAGAGAAGTCTGGAAGTCCAGTTCCTGTGTCGCTGAGTATTTGGGTACCGGCGGGAGCGTCGACAAAGCAGACCGGCAAGTTTCTGGCGGTGCCTGTTTGCACAGGATGGTCACTCCTTGACCACAAGGGAGATGTCTAAAGTCTTCTAGTCGAAGTTTCATTCCAGGATAATCTAAAGTCCTGGGGACACAGCTCCTATACTAATACTAAACTAAGGGCTGGATTACCTGCCTAGGTCCCTCCTATGGGTGGACATGGGAAGGGGGTGGTTACACCCCTTTCCCTTAGTCCAGTTTTGCACCAGAACGGGACTTGAGTGCCCCACCAACTGGTTTGAACCAGGCTATGCATGGAGCACCTCGTGTGCCCCAGGCAGTGTCTCAAAAAGCATCTGCTGATGCAGCCCTCCCTGTCCCAATACACATCTGCCCGTGCTTGGGGAGGTGCTGGCACCTCCCTGGACAGGAAACCTATTGTCCAGGCCTCCCCTGCCGGAGTTTCGTCCAGCAGCAGGAGGTCAGACTTGTGTCTGTGGCAGCAGCATCCATTTTGTGATGCTGGGGCTCTGTTTACCTTTAACCGGATAAAGCAGCAACATACATGTCTTTTTCCTCTAGAAGGGTGGAATGCTACTCCCGCTGCCAGAATTGTCGGAGGGGGTAGTATTCCAAAGTGTTTGACACCTTACACGACATGTTTTGATAAAGCCAAACCAAAGTTAGCATTAACTGCGAGGATTATAATGCACTTAAGAGTATATGGTATGGCTATATCATAGAACAGCTATAAGGAGATGGTTCTGAAAGCTGTAGAGGGACTCAGCTCATGCTAGGGCACCATCTCACATAAAACCAAGCACTCTGCCTCCAGGATTGTCGAGGCCTACCATAGGAGTGACTGACAGGTGCATCTGAAAGAGACACGGTAGTGATAAATTCCTTACCTTAGAATATCCCCAGGCGTCAGACTGGATCCGGAACATTTTGTGTATCAATACCCCTGCGCGCCGGCAGGCGTCGTCCGCAGCTCGGCGTCAGTCATCTGCGTGGTTAGCGCCGGAATGACGTCGTCAGAGTACTTAGGCGCCTCCCATGCGCGCTGACGTCAGTTCTTCTTTTTTCCGCGCCAGCTAGCGCAGATCCGGAGAAGCAATACCCTTTAGTCTTTTTTGACTAACTTTTTGATCTTTTTGATCATTTCTCTACTCTAGTCTTCGACTCCTACGGTGCCGGTAGGGATGCCCGGGTTTAAACCCTGTTCCAAGTGCGACTGACTGATGTCGGTTACCGACCCCCATCACCGGTGCCTCAAGTGTTTAGGCCTCGACCACGACGACCGCACCTGCTCTGACTTGCGGGCCCTGACGTCTAAAGCTAGACGGGAGCGGTCCCGCAAGCGACTGGAACTCCGGCACTCTGCCCCGCCCCGCGCCGCTCCAGGTCCCGGTCCCACAGGAGGTCGAGGGACTGGTTGCGGGGTCAGAGCCCTCGCAGCTCCGGGAGTGGACATCGGTCGTCAGGATCCAAGTCCTCAGGTAAGAGGCATGAGAGGTCATGGAGACATCATCGTTCCTCCGACCCAACCCGACGCTCGCGCGATGCGGCCGGGGGGGTTCGTGTGACACCATTCACGCGGCTCCGATGGAGTCGCAGTCGTCGCCACCTGCCCCACACCTTCGGGTCCCTGGGCAAGACGCGACGCCTGAGGAGATCGAGCGGTACCTAATGGCCTTGAGGTCCCTCCCTCCTCAGCCGGGTTCCGTGGCGCCTCCGGGCCCAACGACCCCGGCTGGAGGGCCTAGCGGGTCGGGTGCTTGGGCTCCGACACCGTCGGGTGCTTAGGCCCCGGCGCCGCCGGGGACTTCGAAGCCGGCACCGAAGGCCCTCTCCGGATCCGCTTCCGGATCCGGGTCGTCGCCGGTCGACCTCACCGGCGCCGGCCCTGCAGGTGTCGCCCCTGGCGCCTGCTATGGGCGCTGTCCCTGATCCTACCCTCGGTCCGGTTCTGGCGCCGGAGCGGCGCCGAGGGGCGCCGCTACCGACGGCATTTGTAGATTTCTATTTCCATGAACAGGACCCATCTGTTGAACCTGTACTACAGGAGATGGGTGACGAGGGTGATTGGGAGGGGTCTGAGGACCCTCTTGCACGGGAGTGCCAGTCACCACAGGACTGGACATATGAGCTTGGGGAGGCCAGTGGAATTGACACTTCGCCAGACACTGGATTTGTCTCCCCTCCCACAGTGGCTACGGAGGAGGGGGCTGCTTATAGTGTAGTGTTGACGCGGGCGGACAAAGCCTTAAACCTTGAGCTCCCTTTCGCGGCCGTGAGGACTAACCTCCTCACTGAGGTCCTTAAACCGCAGGCAAGCTTCAGTGAGCCTCTGCTGCCGTTTAATGAGGCCTTGTGTGACGTTCTTGTGGGCACTTGGTCCAAGCCCGCCACAGGTCCGCCTGTGGATAGGAACGTGGCCAGACGCTACCGCCCAGCCCCGGGCGACCCTTGCTTTTTGTACACCCACCCCACCCCCGAGAGCCTGGTCATCCAGGCCTCCGCTTCCCAGACCGCATTCCCGACGGCTCCGCCCGATCGGGAATCCAAGAGGTATGAGCAGTTCAGGAAGAAGGTGTTCTCGTCCCTGAGTTTGGGACTGCGGTCAGTCAATACCGCATGTCTCTTGGGCCGCTACAAAAACCAACACCCTGTGGGACGCGTTCGCGGACGTGGTGCCACAATGTCCGGAGGAGGTCCGGGCAAAACTCACCCAAACCCTTGCGGAGGGTCGAGATGCAGCGCGGTATTCCATCCGGTGTGGGCTGGGCAGGGTGATGGCAACGACAGTGGTAGTTCGATGCCACGCCTGGTTGAGGTCCGCCAACTTTTCGGCCTATGTCCAGGCCACTCTCCTGGACATGCCGTTTGATGGCCGTCGTCTCTTTGGCGACAAGGCAGACCATGCGCTTGAGAGATTTAAGGACTCCAGGGCTACGGCCAAGTCCTTGGGCCTCACGCCAGCAAACGGGTGCCTTTCGCTCCTTTCGTGGCCAAGGAAGGGGTGCCCCCACACGTGCTGCCAGCCACGCGCCGCAGAATGTTCAGCGCCGTGGCGGCGGTTGGGGACAACGGCGCGGCCAGTCCACACCTTCCCCCGCAGCACCTGCCTCAAAACCCTCCTAGTCCGTGCTTTCAGGCCCATGTGACGCCAGTGGGGGGCAGGGTTCGCCATCACCTTTTCCACTGGCGCACCGTCACGTCAGACAGGTGGGTGCTGCAAATCGTCCGAAGGGGCTACTCCCTCCTCTTCGAGGGGACCCCTCCAGCCATACCACCGCAATTCCACCGCGTGTCGGGGCATCACTTGCAACTTCTGCAAGAGGAAGTCACGGCCCTCTTGGTCAAGGGGGCCTTGGAGCGCGTTCCTGGGCCAGAAGTAGGGTGTGGTTGTTACTCCCACTACTTTCTGGTACCCAAGAAGAGCAAAGGGGGCCTCCGGAAGGAGAAGCTCAAGATGCTGACTCTGGCTCAGGTCTTTGCTGCTCTGGACCCAGGAGACTGGATGGTAGCGTTGGACTTGCAGGACGCTTATTTTCACATCCCCGTCCTGCCGGCCCACCGGCGTTACCTCAGGTTCACGATAGGACACGAGCACTTTCAATTTACCTTGCTCCCCTCCGGCCTTCCCAACGCCCCACGGGTGTTCACCAAAGTGATGGCGGTGGTTGCCGCCCATCTGCGCAGGTTAGGGGTCTCCGTCTTCCCCTACCTCGACGACTGGTTGTTGAAGGCCGGCTCGCCCCAGACAGTCGTCTGCCACCTCCAGACTACGGCTGATCTCATGCATCTGCTTGGGTTCTCCATCAACGTGCTGAAGTCACACTTCTGTCCCTCTCAGAAGCTCCTCTTCATCGGAGCGGTTCTGGACTCGGCGCAGTTTCGTGTTTATCCACCCGAACAGCGGGTTTGGGATATTCAGGCTCTGATTCCGATTTTCAGCCTTTATCCCGGGTCTCGGTCAGGTTGACGCTGCGGCTTCTGGGGCTGATGCTGATGGCCTCCTGCATCCTTCTGGTGCATCACACCCGGTGGCGGATGCGGGCTCTGCAGTGGGACCTGAAGTTTCAGTGGGCCCAGCATCAGGGCAACTTGTCTGACCATGTCTTGATCTCGGAGGGCACTGCAAGACAGTTGCAGTGGTGGCTAACGGACCGCGATTGGGTCAGTGGCAGATCCCTCTCCCTACCCCACCCGGAGCACGTAGTTGTGACGGACGCGTCCCTCCTGGGTTGGGGGGGCCACATGGGAGAGGCGGAGATCAGAGGTCTCTGGTCTCCGGCGGAGTTCCAGCTCCACATCAACCTTCTGGAGTTGTGGGCGATCCGACTTGCACTGGAGGCATTCCGCCCCTCTGTCCGGGGGAGTGTAGTGCAGGTGTTCACGAACAACACCACCGCCATGTGGTACTGCAACAAACAGGGCGGGGTGGGGTTGTGGACCCTATGCCAGGAGGCTCTGCGCCTCTGGCAATGGCTGGAACATCAGGGCGTGACCCTGGTGGTTCCACACTCGGCAGGTTCCCTGAACGCAAGGGCGGACGAACTCAGCCGTCTGTGCATGATGGATCGCGAATGGCGTCTGAACTCGGACGTGGTGCAAGGCCTCTTTCAGCAGTGGGGAGAGCCTTGGTTAGATCTATTCACCACAGAAGAGAACGTGCAATGTCATCAATTCTGCGCGTTGGAGTTTCCAAGGCAACGCTTTTCGTCGCAAGTGGAGTTGCGTTCTATTGTACGCCTTTCCGCCTATACCACTTCTGCCCAGAGTGCTGAGGAAGATCAGGCGCGACCGGGCTCAGGTTATCCTTGTGGCTCCAGACTGGGCACGAAGATACTGGTATCCCGAGCTACTCAGCATGTCAGTCGATCCCCCGATTCGTCTTCCTCTTCGGGAGGACCTTCTGTCGCAGCAGCAGGGGACGGTCCTCCACCCGAACCTGTCCAGTCTCCACCTACAAGCTTAGAGATTGAGCGGCGACAGTTTAGGCCATTTGACTTGCCTCCCGAAGTCTGTAATGTCATTCTGGCAGCTAGGCGTCCCTTCACAAAGTCGGAATACGCCTGCAGGTGGAACAGATTTGTGGCATGGTGCACTGCAAAGGCTGTGGATCCACTCTCTGCCCCTCTTTCTGAGGTTCTCCTCCTCCTTCTTTCTCTTGCCCAGCAGGGCTCTGCTCTGAGCACTATCAACGGCTACCTTTCTGCCCTTTCAGCCTTTCTCAGGCTGCCTGATCAGCCATCTTTGTTCAAGTCCCCTATTGTACATCGTTTTCTGAAAGGCATCACTCACTCGTTTCCACTTGTTCCCTTCGTGATTCCTCAGTGGGACTTGAACCTGGTTCTTACTTTCCTGATGTGTTCTCCTTTCGAGCCACTTCACAACTGTCCTATCTGCCTTCTCACTTTGAAGACTGCCTTCCTGGTTGCCATCAACTCTGCCAGGAGAGTGAGTGAGCTCCAGGCTCTATCCTCTAAACCTCCTTTTCTTTCAGTCCATCCGGACTGTAGGAGAGTAAGGTCTGCAATCCTATGATCACCCAGATTTTTTGTTTTTGTTTCACTGGTTTACGACTTTCTCTGGCTGTGGGCCTGCTAATCAGACCCACAGCCTAGCTGTTCTCTCACTAAATTGACATGTGTACCTTAGGTGCATTATCCAATTGGGACTGGGCCACCTTATCAGACCCTGTAACTCAGGGCATAGGTGTACCCAGGGCCTACCAGGGGCTGAAGCATGTATTATGCCACCCCTGGATGGCCATCTAAATCTGACACAACTGGCTGCACGACAGCTGGGGCAAGGTGGTGTAATCACCCTTTGCTTTAGATATAGTATACCTATATCTAACCCTAAAATGGACACACAGATTCCTATCAGTCACTCCTATGGCAGGCCTTGACAATCCTGAAGGCAGAGTGCTTGGAATCGTGTGAAATGGTGCTCTGGCATGAGCTGAGCCCGTTTGCAGCTTGCGGAACCAAGTCCTAATAGCTGTTCCATGATAACGCATACCATATACTCTTAAGTGCATTATAATCCTCGCGGTTAAATGCTATCTTTGGTATTGCTTTATCAAAACATGTCGAGTGAGGTGTCATACGAATTGGAATACTAACCCCTCGCCAATTCTGGCGACGGGGTTAGCATTCCACCCTTCTAGAGGGACACGACATGTATGTAACTGTGAACCCCGGTTAAAGTTAACTGAAGCCTCAGCCCCACAGAATGGATGCTGCCACCACAGACACAAGTCTGACCTCCTGCTGCTGGGAGTCCTTCCAGCGAGGAGAGCTTGGACAAAGGGTTTCCTGTCAGGGGCGGTGCTAGCACCATCCCAGACAGGGTTTTGTGTAGCCTGGGTAGGCAGGGCTTTACAGGAAGGTGACTGCTGAGTGGCACCCCGGTGCTCACTACGCATCTGCCGGCTAGAACCAGTTCCAGGGGCACACCAGCCCCTGGCCTGGGGAACGTCCGGCAGGGGAGAGGGGTGTGACCCACCCCTAGGGCAGGACCTAGTCGCGTACCCACCCCTTTCTTTAAGATAAAGGCAGGAGCGGGGACCTTCCAAATTAGATCATCTTTGGAATCAAGACACAACTTTCTACGAAAGGACTTCAAGATTTCTTCTTCAAGATTCTCCCTTGTGACTAAGGAGTAGTCACCCTGCATCAGCGGGCACCATCTTAAGAACACTGCGGTCTGCTGCAAGTCCTTCCTCCGGAATCCGACTGCCCAGCTCGACGAGAACCGGCTACCCTGGCACCTCTGACCTCTACTCACCTCTACAGCAAAGCTGAGAACCGTGAGTGCGACGAGACCTCGAGGGACCGGCCATCTTCAAGACTGCACGACTTCTTTCCAGCACGACCGCTGAGGGATCCTCTGGTGAGTGCTTTGGGGTCCGAGAAGCCCCGACCCTGAGCAGCTCCAGCACCGAAGTTCAGCCTCCCAGCATCTCCACGATCTGCGTGGGGCCCTTCTGCTTTTTGCTGCTCACTGCGTTGCTTGGCTACTAGCCCGCTGGCTTGTGGCCTTCTTAACGACGCCCGACGACATCACTGCTGCTGGTCTGGTTGCTCCAGACTGGCCCTTGCTCCCTTCCAAAAGAGGAGCACCCCGGACCCTCCTGGTCCACTCAAAACGCCATTTTAGGTCCACCGCGTGGGCTTGAATTAGCCAAGGCTTTGTTGCCCAATCCTGGGTCCAGCGACGCCGACAGCTTCATCCATCGTGGGACAGCTCGCTCCTCCATCCTGGTCGCCGACAACGCCTCCTGGTCCGTGAGATCTGCAGAGCACAGCGTCGCCCACTCACCTAGTCGAGGTGACTACCATCCGGTGCCCTCCTGGTGCCATCTGACTACTGGCTAGTAGTCACGAACTTGGTCCCCTCTGCTTTCAGGTATCGTCCATCTTCAAGATCCAGGCTTGGATCACTCCGAACTCTCTTCACTGGTCGCCTGCCAGCATCTTCCTTCCAGGCTCCTGGTCCGTCTACGAGGATTCCCGACGTCTTTTGAGACCTATGCAGCTGCAGCCCCTGGGCTAGGTAACTTCGGCATTTCGGTGCCCCAGCATAGCCTCACTATCCAAGGGTCAGAATCCACTTTCGTTTTCCTCCTACCAGGTCGGGTTCGCCCGAGAACACTAACTTTGCTTTTGCTAGCTACCATAGACTTTGTCCCGCATCACGCGTGAGAGTGCACACTCTGCACCCGAGTCCCCTAGGCCTCCTAGAAGTAATCTAAAGATTCTATAGTCAAGTCCTAGCGATTCCAAAGCCTATTAGTACTGTACTTACCTGCTAGTAATTTCGCATTCCACTTTCAGAGTATATGGTTTTCCGTGCCCCTCGGGCATTTGTATATACTGTGCTAACTTAAGTATTTTCGTAAGAGTTTTGTTTTGTGCTTAGTACCCTGTCCTCATAAAGAGTACAGGGCTGTTGTGATTCTAATAAATACACTGTTTATTTTCATAACACTTGTGTGGTGTCCTTTCACTTGGTGTTCAAGGGGTATATGTGATGGTATAACAGCTGACTTAACACGCCCTCTCGAGTCTTTAGCCTTAGACTGCTCGTATCCACGCTACTAGGATAGCTGGTCTATAAGGTTGGCTTACAACCAATCATCAATAAGGGTTGTTGGACTGATACATAGTGTTCACTAGAATAGTGAGCACTGCATATCAGGCCACCTTCTCACACGGACAAGCTTGTGTTGCGAACAAAACCCTCTTTCCTGTCCAAGGTAGTCACAGCCATCCACATCGGGCAGTCCATCACCTTGCCCACCTTCTTTCCGCTTCCGCATCCCTCGAAAGAGGAAGAGAGGCTCCACCGTCTGGACCCAAAACGTGTGCTCTCCTACTATCTGGATCGCACATGCCAGTTCCGGGTGGATGGCCAACTCTTTGTTGGTTATGTGGGCGCTAAGAAAGGACGGGCGGTGCACAAGCAGGCCATCTCTCGGTGGATCGTGTTGTGCATCCAGGCGTGTTACTCTTTGGCTAAAACAGAACCTCCTGTTGGGCTGAGGGCCCACTCCACTCGGGCCACGGCGACTACTACTGCCCTGGGCCGAGGAGTCCCCTTGCAGATCATTTGTCAGGCAGCTACTTGGGCCTCACTTCACACGTTCCGAAGACACTACTGCCTGGACAGCCAAGTCCGGAGAGATGGCTTCTTTGGCTGTTCCGTCCTCCAGGACTTTCTGGTGTGATTATTGGTTCGCAGACCCACCACCGGGGTTGGTATTGCTGGGGTATCTATTCTAAGGTAAGGAATCTATCACTAACGTGTCTCTTTCAGATGCACAAGTTACTACTTGTGTAACGATATCTGTAAGAGATATTAGTTAGTGATAGATTCCTTACCGACCCACCCATCCTCCCCGTTCTGAGAACCGATATCTAGGGTTAAGGTCACCCCCTTTCAGGGCCCTAGTTTCATGGCACCAGTGTTGGTTCTATCATGACTCTGCGTATCGGGCGCGGAAAAGCTGTGTATAAGAACTGACGTCAGCGCGCGAGGGCGGCGTCTAAGTACTCCGGCGACGTCATTCCGGCACTAACGACGCCGACGACGGACGCGGAGCCGTGGACGACGCCTACCGACGCGCATGAGTATTGCTACGCAAAAGTTTCCGGATCCAGTCTGACGCCTGGGGATATTCTAAGGTAAGGAATCTATCACTAACTAATGTCTCTTACAGATATATTGTTACACAAGTAGTAACTTGTGCTACAAGAACTGACGTCAGTGTGTGAGTGCGGCGTCTAAGTACCCCGACAACGTCATCCCGGCGATCACGACTCAGACGACGTACGCGTAACCGCAGATGCCTGCCGATGCGCAGTGGTACTGCTACGCAAAACTTTCCGGATCCAGTCTGACACCTGGGGATATTCTAAGGTAAGGAATCTAACACTAACTACGGTTTCTTACAGATATATCGTTACCGAAGGTAAGTAACTTGTGCGCCAGCATTGTTGCTCCACCTCATCCCTCACAGGTAGTACAGACCCCATCGTCTTGACCCTAAAAGGGCTTAGCTTTTCAATCAGCAATTCATGGTGGGTCAGCTCTTAGTGGGTTTCTGGGCAAAGAAAGGGAAGGGTGTGCAAAAAAGGACTCTGTTGAGATTGAGATTGCTGCTGTTTGAGATTGTCTAGCACTGCTCAAGAAGTAATCCTGGGGGGCAGGGGTGGGGGAGTACCTGCCTTTGATATCTCTTGGCACAAAGTACTATTTCTGTGATAGTCTGGTCCAGTGAAAGGGTAACTGCCTGCTCAGCTCTGCAGGATATTTCGGTCTGAGCCCTCTCCTCAGACCCTTCACCTTGATTCCTCACTGCCTTCCTACCTCCTGGTTCTGTTGGTGAATTGATTGTGATGTAGTGTTTTTTAAAGAGGTACATTGGAGCACAGCATGGGCAGTCATGGTGGAAATGGGGATGTTCTAGATCCTGGGGGGCATTGTAGATACTGCTGTGTTTTAAGATAGAGGTGAGGGGCATATGCAAAGGTCCAAAGATAAAAATCAAGGCATCATCCCAAACATTTATCGCTCCAAGTCTGAGGGCTTCAAAGAGAAAATCTTATGAAACGGATATCAGAGTGCAGGGGTGGTGCTTATATGCAGATCTAGTGTGTCTCTCCCGGAGTCACTGCAGCGCTGCTCAGCGCTATCTATGTCCTGGGGCACAGGAGCACTGTCTGGTGGCTGGGGATAATGTGAAGGTGAGGAAACTGTAGTTAGTGTCCACCATAAAGTGTGTTACTGAAGGTAAAGTAACTTGTTCTGTTTGTTCAGAGAATTATTTCCCCCATTTGTGTTATGACCAAGTCAATTTCCCACTTGTATTTCTGCTTTCTACCTTCCACTTTCGGAACTAAAACCCTCACACACCCAGCAAGCTAGGTGTCATGCTTCATCATCTGGGTTTTGCTCCTCGTCAGACTGGCGATGCAATGTCTGACGGGCACCCATGAAGGGGCTCTTTATCGGAGATCTTTTGTTCCTGCCAGTTGGTGCATGTGGGTATGAGGGTTCGAGGTGAGGTGTAGACGTGCAAAGTGGGTGAAGGTTAAAAAAGTTTAGGTAATCCACAAGGCATTTTAATGGTGTGGTTAACTACCTTAATAAAAACAAAGTCAAGAGCACACAACAAATGTTGTGATATGAGTAATCACAGTATGTTGATAAGGATAAAATCGCACACAAGTGTTCTTTCTGGTTGTTTTAATGGGTGAGTGGATGGTCCTCTTAACAAAGGGGACCAAAGGAGCCAAAAACCAGCCGACACGTGTTTCGTCAGATCGGGTGTTCACCCGTGACTCTTCAGCCCTGAAGAGTCACGGGTTAAATGTTCAAATTATTCAGAAGGGTGAGCTCTCTTTACCCTTTGTTCTCAGAGTATTGGGTTTTCTCTGACCAAGAAGCACCAACCACTATTATCATTTCTCCCTTACTCAACCACTACCTGTTGTACGCCATAACATTTCTGAATACTCAAAACCCATCGCTGAACTCTAACCTTAGTAAAAAGAGTGAATGGAGGAATTACACACTGGTGCAATGATCCAGTAGTGTATTTTCTACCTAGTGGTTGACCTGTTTCATGCTTAAATCGCAATTCATCAGGACCTAGAAAATAAAGACTGTGCTATACAAAGTGGTAGGGGCAATACTACCTTCCACTGGAAACTTATGGGCTGGCCACAGAGTCCTGCTTTTTCCTAGTGAGACCCTACTAAGGTCACTAACGGGCTTCAACAGTCTTCTCCCGTGTAAGGGCACCTTAGTGGTAGGTACCTGTCCGCTGGGCGGGCAACACCAGCACACCTACCCACACGGGGTTCGGCGACAAACAACAAGAAGCCGGAGCCGGAGTTCCGAAAGGGGAATTTCCCCATTTCCTCATCTGCTCGGTTTTCTTAAACCACCACCCCATCCTTCCCTTACCCCCTTACCCACTAAAGATCACAACAAACTCATTTTAATTTATAGTATAGAAACTGGAATACATTCGTAGAATGGTTTCTTTAAGAAAACAATACTAATCAAAATAACTAACAATAAGCATGGGAGAATAAAGCTAACCTTGGGACCAGGAGCAATGTGCTGCCTAGCATAAAGCACATTGATGCTTCATTAAGGGCAATAAGAGATATATAATGCTACTATACAATACACTATGCAATCCTCTGGGCCCACATTAAAGCTAATAGTGGTCGACTGTACTCCTTGCAGGCTGGATAGTAATTTCTTATACTGCATGAGTGTTCTGCATTAGACAAATTTGCTATGGGTCCCATCCACAGCCCAGTTCACCAGTGTACCAGTTCTCAGCATTAAACCAAGCATCATCATCTGAAGAGGCATGGAATAACTGTAGAGATCTGCCACATGTCACTAGCCAACGGAGGACTTTAGTTTGGTCCACCACTGCAGGTCCCTACAAACAAGTTACTTGTCTTCAGTAACGCATTATCTGATAGAGACAATATCTAGCTGCAGATTCCTTACCGTTGAAATTCCCAGGCGTCAGGCTGCATCAGGAAACTTTTGTGTATGCAGTACCCCTGTGCACCATTGGGTGGCTCAGTTCAGCTTCGTGTGACAGTCGTTAGCGTCAGTTATGACGTCTCGGTCACCTATATAGGTTCTACCCAGGTGCGTGGACATCAGTTCCTTTTCAGTTTTTCCATTCATGAAGTGACTGACTTGATTGTGTTGTAACTTGGGCCCGGAAAAGGGAGCAACCCTACTCCTAACGAATTAGTCCGCAGAGTGGTGAGGCATTACTGGATCTGTAAGAAATCTGCAGCTCGATATTGTCTCTACCAGTTAATGCGTTACCGAAGGTACGTAACTTGTTTATCTGATAGAGACTTCTAGCTGCAGATTCCTTACCTTTAAATTTCCCAGTATTCAGACTGGGTCCGGTAACTTTCGTTGAGCAATACCCCTTGCACGTCCTCGGGTGGCTGCATTCAGCTCCGTGTCACGTCGTTGCCGTCATTAGCGTCGGTTATGACATCGCGGTACCAGTATAGGCTAGGCGCCACCCAGGCACGCGGACGTCAGTTCTTTTCTTTCCACGCCAGTCAAGCACATATCCGGGAAGAGCTACTCATCTATCGCATTTTATTTTTAAACACATTTTATTCGTTAAATGACACATATAGAGCAGGGCTCTGTAACCTAAAGACATCTGCACAATAAGCATAAAACATTGTGACTTTGACTTTTCAATAATGAGATAAAGGAGAAATAAAGAGCGATACAAATGAAATAAAACCACATGCAAACCCCTCCCAACAGCCCCTTCCCCGTCGCACTAACAGCTTCCCACGAACGGCTTAGCCGTGAATGTTGCACCACAACAACTCGCTACAATATACGACAAAGCAAGGAACTACAGCTTGCACCAGCAGGGTAGAATTAAACTGGGTTGAGGGGCCCTCTGTTGCATTTTGACAGGTTTTTTTACAACATTTTGTTGACTTCTGTATTTTTCCATTGCGTGCAAGAAATGTCTTTGAGGAAGACAGGATTTACGGTGCGGGGCCTGTCCCCGCACAGTGTCGGTCACCGATCCCCACCTCGTTTGCCTATGGTGTCTCGAGCGCGACCATGATCCAAAGTCGTGCTCAGACTGTCGGGCCATGGCTCCTAAGACCCTGAGAGAGTGGACTTTGATTCTCCTTGCAGCCTGACAGCTGACACCGTCAAGCAAGACTCTGTGCAGGTCCCGGTCCCGATTGAGGAAGAGGAGGTTGGGGGACTTCTCCCAGAGCCCAAAGTCCTCTGCATCCCACTCGAGGTCTTTGGGACACTCGGGAAAGAGGCACAAGCAGAAGTAGTCGTCCAAGCGGACTTCATCTTAACCGCCAATGTCCGTCGACGAAGAAGGTAAGGAGCACCGACGCTCTAGGCGCGGTTCTGCAGAGCCGGAGCCAAGGTTGACTTCGCACCTTTCCCGGGAGCCGGAGCGTTCCCTTGCTCAGATTAAAGAGTTTTACGAGGGCAGACACTGTGTATTTAAGTGGGCCAACCCCTCTGGTAAACCTTTTGGGTCGAGGGGGCCCGTCAGATTCAACAGCATTGGCTCTAGGAACGGCATTGGTGGGGCCTCAGGGATCTTATCCCGGATCCAGGTCGACGCCGGCCGTGCTCCCCGACCACCTCCGGCGTCGTACTCGAAATCGGTACCCCCGGTGCCCAGCACCAGCCCCAGCCCCATCCTCATCCCCAACAACATGGAGCTGGAACGACATCGCTTGACACAGTTTCCCACGTTGATTAAACCCAGACATTCTGTGTTGTTGCCTGAGCACTTTGTGGATGTTTTAGGCTGAGGAGAGGAATGGGAAGGGTCTGTGGTTCCTCTGAATCACCAGGCTGATTCTGCAGAGCAGTTGGACTGGTATGGGGAACTTGGGGAGGCCAGTGGACTGGACACTTTTCCAGATACTGGCATGCTCTCTCCGCCAACTGTGACTACAGAGGAGGACACATCTTATAGTGGTTAAGAGGGCAGCTGAGGTCCTTGGACTGGAGCCGCCCTCAGTGGAGGTCAGGACTAATCTCCTGACTGAAGTGCTTCAGCCTGGGGCTTCCACCTCAGAACCCCTTTTGCCCTTTAATGAAGCACTTACCGATGTCCTTCTTGGCATGTAGTCCAAGACTATCACAAGGGCTCCTGTGAATAGGACTATCGACTGCCACCATCGACCAGTCCTGGGTGACACAAAGTTCCTCAGCCAACACCACACCCCAGAAAATTTGGTGGTGCAGGCCTCTACGTCCCAGTGCGCGTTCCCTTCCGCCCCTCCAGGTAGGGAATTCCAGCGGCTGGATTCATTTTGGGGAAAAAAATTCCTTCTTCCGGCCTGGCATTACGGTCGGTGAATACTGCATGCTTATTGGGCTGTTTCTCCCACTCCCGTTGGGAGACGGTTGCACGAGTGCTGCCACAAGTCCCGGAGGAGTCACTGGATGTGTTCTCTCAAGCTGTTAAGGATGGAAAGATGCGGAAAATTTCACCATCAGGTTGTGCTGGGTAGAACGATATCCAAGGTGGAGATCAGGGGACACTGGTCTCAGGCGGAGTCGGGGCTCCACATCAATTTGTTGGATTCGGTTGGCATTGAATGCTTTTTTTCCCTCTGTTAAGGGGAAGTTAGTGCATGTGTTCACAGACAATACCCCCGCCATGTGGTACTGCAACAAGAAGGGTGGGGTGGGGTTGTGGACCTTTTGTCTCTGGACATGGCTGGAACAGTAGGGCATAACTCTGGTGGTTCAAACCCTGGCAGTTTATCTGAACGCCAGAGCAGACAAACTCAGCCGTCGATGCCTAGTGGATCACGAATGGTGTCTCCAGTCGGAGGTGGTGCAAGGTCTCTTTCATCACTGGAGAGAACCCTTTTTAGATTTGATCGCCTCCGAAAAGAATGCACAGTGTCAGCAGTACTGCGCGCTGGAGTTTCTATAGCAGCTATCTCTTGCCAACGCTTTTAGTCGTCATTGGAGCTGAGGCCTGCTGTATGTCTTTCCACATTTACAACTCCTACCCAGGGTTCTGAAGAAGATCACAAATGACCGGGCCCAAGTCATTCTCGTGGTCCCGGACTCGGCGAGGAGAGTGTGGTATCCAGAGCTTTTGAAAATGAGCATCAGTCCTCCGATCAGGCTGCCCCTTCGAGAAGATCTTCTGTTGCAGCAGCAGGGTAGGGTCCTCCACTTGAACCTGTCAACTCCGCGCCCCTATGCACAGAAATTGAGCGGCGGCAGTTGATGGCTTTTGACATTCCTCCTGAAGTATGCAACGTTATTTTGACAGAGATGCGGCCCTCCACTAAGACAGTATACGCCTGTTGTTACCAGAAATTTGTATTATACTGTAAAGAAAGGTCTATTGACCCTCTTTCTGCTTCTCTTTCTACTGTTCTTTTATTCATTCTGACCCTTGCCCAGCAGGACTCTGCTTTGAGAACTCTCAAGGGTTACCTTTCTGCTCTGTGTGCTTTTTTGCAGCTGCCAGACCAGACCTCTCTCTTTAAGTCTCTTATTGTACATAGATTTCCAAAAGGGCTGCCTTACTTGTTTACTCCCACGCCCTTTGTTATGCTTCATTGGAACCTTAATTTGGTCCTTACCTACCTGATATGTGCTCCCTTTGAGCCTCTAGAAAATTGTCCCCTCGGCTGTTTACCATCAAAACACCCTTCCTAGTGGTTATTACATCTGCCAGGAGGGTGAGTGAATTGCAGGTGTTGGTTGCTCGCCTCACTATCAGATGTCTTTGTCCAGGCAAAGTGGTGCTTCTGTTTTACCAAAAGATGTAACCCCATTCTATCTGGGTCAATCCATCACATTGCTCACCTTCTTTGCTCCCCTGCATCCCTCTAAGGAAGAGGAGCGTCTCCAACGACTGGACCCAAAAAGAGCGTTCAGGATGAACAACCAAATCTTTGTGGGGTACTTGGGAGCTAAGAAGGGAAGGGAAGGGCAGTGCAGAAAAGGACCATCTCTCACTGAGCCGTTCTCTGCATGAAGATCTGCTATGCCCTGGCAAAGAAGCAGCCCTCTAAGGGAATAAGGACCCATTCCACCAGGGGAAATGTTTCCACTACGGCCTTGGCTCGGGGTGTCCCAGTCCTAGACATCTTTCAGGCAGCCGTGTGGGCATCCGTGCACATGTTTGCTGAACATTACTGCCTGGACAATCAAGTCTGCAGAGACTGGAGTTTTGCCTGTTCAGGCCTGCAGGACTTCTTAGTTTAAGGTATTGGTCCACAACCCACGGTATGGCTTGGGTATCTAATTCAAAGGTAAAGAATCTGCAGCTAGAAGTTTATCAGATGAACAAGTTACTTACCTTCAGTAACGCATTATCTGGTAGAGAGACTATCTAGCTGCAGATTTGTTACAGCCCCACCCATGCCTCCCCGCTGTGCAGACTAATTTTCTAGAGCTAGGTTTACTCCCCTGTTCAGGGCCATAGTTTTGCACACTACATTAGTTACTTCGTGGCTCTGCGCTTCTGACGTGTAAAAAACAAAAAGTACTGACGTAGGTGCGCCTGGGTGGCACATATATAGGCAGGGCAACGTCATAACGGACGCTAATGACGCTAACATCGCATGGAGCAGAATGGTGTCACCTGACGGCACGCACAAGGGGTATTGCTCAGCAAAAGTTTACAGATCCAGCCTGACTCCTGCGAAATTCAAAGGTAAGGAATCTGCAGCTAGATAGTCTCTACCAGATAATGCGTCACAGAAGATGTATTCATTTACTTTAAATCTGATTGTGTTTGGTTAAGAAAGCTTGTTTATAGAATTGTTTGAATTTGGTCAGTTAAAAATATCTTCACAGATTGAATTTTTTTCATAACCCGTATGATTTCTATATAACTTTTAACATGTGCAGTCATGTTTGCAAGGTATGCATAAAGAGATGTGTAATGCAAGGTAGAACAACGTGTGATAAACCACTTAACCCCTTCCACGCTCATGACGAGCTGGGCTCGTCATGGCGTAGCCTCCTCGCACGCTGATGACGAGCCCAGCTCGTCACGTAAAGTGAGTTTTTAAAAAAGTCAGCGCAGGAGCAGAATTCTGCCAGCGCGGATGCGGTTAAACATACATATTAGCATGCTAACTTAGGTTTCAGTTGATCTGTAACAGAAACCATAATATCTGATAGAGATGTCTAGCCGCAGATTCCTTAACTTAGAATATCCCCAGGCGTCCAACTGGATGTGGAAATCTTTCCGTAGCAGCACCCCTGCACGCCGGGGGGTGGCTCCACACGACTCCGCCCTGACGTCGTCCACGGACATGACGTCAGCGGAGCCATATTTCTGTAGTAGGGGATCTCTGTGTATAGTCATAATCTAGTGAATAGTCCCCCCCCCACCCCCCCAATGTGCGTGGACCCCGGCAATCAAAAATAATCTCTTAAGTTGTGAAATAATGCAGAACTGCAAAGACACTTAAGAGATAATTTAAAGACAAATAATGCAGCCTATATCCACAGGCTACACTGTCCAGTACTTCAACTAGAAATTCCACCAAACCAAACCACACACAACACAGCCTGCCCAGTTTCTTCCATAGAGAAACTTGCCTCTACCAGTAAAAGACTCTGGAATGATAGAGAGAAAGGCATGGACAGACAAGCTCCGTAGGCTGCCATTATGTGGCTTAAATAGGATACTGTACCTTTAAGAGAACTTTCCAGAACTTCTCCCAGTATCCCAGAATGCACAGCAGGTCCCTCTTACTTTCAGTTCTTTTTTCCGGCTCCTGCTAACAGGACCCTGGCATTGAGCTCTCCCTTTTTCAAGGGTTTATATTGGATTTTTGTTCACTTTTTGATAAAAGTGTTTGCAGTTATATTTCTTGGTGTCTCCCTTCTCTCCTGTGTGTTTGTTCAGGCTTTTTAGGGCTCTAAAATGCCTGCTCTTTTCGACAAATGCCCAGCATGTGGAAGGAAGAAGGCCAAGACTGATCCACACGACGTCTGCATTATTTGTCTCCCTACCAGAACCTCTCAGCAAGGACCCTGAGGGAAAGGCTGAAGATTAGGCTTCAAGGCCTAGAAGAGAGACGACTGCAGGCTGCAGGTGGGTCTGGGCAGGCTGGGAAGGTTCCCTCTGCCTCTGCTGAGGCCTCTGGGGGGCTCCCCAGAGGCAGGAATTCCAGCAAACGGTCCCGGTCTCCGTCGGCGTCGATTGCTTCGACGACGTCGAGAGGGATGACGGCGGTGTGTTCCCCATCTCCCCGGGGCTCCGGGTCGAGACGGCGTGAAGATTCGACGTCGAAGAGCCTGGGTAGGCCTCCGTCGAAACCACTGTCTATGGCGTCGTCGACGTCGGCGTCGAACGCTCGTCGTCGAGGCGATACCGCTGGTCAGCGTCGAGAAGACGGTCGGCGTCGAGGGGATCCTCGGAGTCGAGGACCTCGAGAAAGCGGACGGCGTTGAGGTGGAGTCGACGCTCGTCGTCGAGAATGGAACGGTCCACGTCGCGGAGGCGGCGCTCGGCGTCGAGGAAGGAGAGGTCAACGTCGCGGAGGCGACATTCGATGCCGGAGTCGCGAAGGCGTCATTCAACATCGGAAAAACGACGTTCGGAGTCGAGGAGGAAGAGATCGGCGTCGAGGAGTCGTTCCCACTCCCCGAAGCGGCGCAGAAGGAGTTCTGGCACCAGAAGTCACGCTGAGTCTGGTGGAGGGCGCTGGAGACGGCGATCACCTACTGGAGGGGCTGGTTCGCAGTCCCCTCCTCCGGAGAAGTCACCGGGCTCGGTGTACTCGATGGTATATACACCACCTCGGCCGAAGACGCCTCCTCCCCCTATACCTAAGGAGGATCCTCCAGTCAACCCTCCTCTCCCACCACTTCCTCCCTCAGGACAACCACCACCACCACTGCTGCCGCATGGGCCTGCCCCTCGGCCGGAAATACCTCCTGTTCCTCCGCCAAGATCGGTGTCACTACCTCCTCTTCCTACACCACCTAAGGGGACTCCTAGACCAAGACCCCAGGATAGGCCACGGAAGACGCCTCCACAGAAAACTGCGGAGCGCCCACGAACCGGGAGGTCGCGCTCTCGCTCCAGGAGGAGGGAGCGATCGCGCAACAGGTCGTCCGCGCGGTCGAGACGCCGCCATAGGAGGCACAGGTCTCGCTCTCACTCAAGGTCCTCAGGGACCAGGGACTACTCTCCGACTTTGTCGTGATCGCCGGACACAAGGGTGTCGCCGGTTGATGATCTGGTGGCGTTTCATGATCTATTAAGAGGCGCAGCCAAATTGGGCATCTCCTTGACGGTGCCCACGCCCAAGACATCGGTAATTTTCAAGACACTGCACCAGAAACACCTGTCTCGTCCACTACTGCCTCTGGTGCCGGGCCTGGAGGAACCGGCCATGGATCTTTTTCTCACCCCGGCGGTGACTAAGGCGGCCCCCTCAAGATTACAGAAAAAATACCGGGCTTCCCGATTCGGATCCGGCTTTTCTGAGGGTGGAACCTCCTCCGGATTCTGTGATAGTGACGGCGGCCCGCAAACCGCATGCTACCACCCCGTCATCCGCAGTCACCCCAGACAAAGAGTCTAGATGGATGGATTCAGCTGGAAGGAAAGTGTTGGAACATCGGCGACCTCTATGAAGGCTGCGAGTGCTCCAGCTTTGTTGGGACGCTACGACCGTGCCCTCAGCGACTCCCTCCAGCAGTTTGCGGAACACTTACCTCGTGAGAAGAGCGATTATCAGTGCTGCAGCAGATTCGTCCCTCTTGGCGGCGCATGGCTTTTGCCATGGCATTAACCAGCGACGACATGCCTGGCTCCGCCTTACGCCACTGAAACCTGATGCACAGCAAAGGGTTGCCAATCTTCCATTCTCTGGCGAGACCCTATATGGGAAACATGCGGAGGATGAAATGGCCCGCATGAAGGCGGAGGCCGAAACACTCACGGCTGTGGGTCTAGAAAAGCCTAAAGAGACGAAGAAATCGTACCGCCCGTTCCAACGGCGGTTCGGTGGACAGGGCAGAGGACGTGGCCAAGCTTCGGGACAGTCACAGCAACAACAGCTGTTCCGTAAGCAGTTCCAGAAACGCCCGAAGGGCAGAGGCGGCCAACAGTCGCACAGCGGGTCTAGGCCCTGAGCGCTTACTTCCCCCGGATCCGTTACCCACTCCGGTAGGGGGAAGCATTACATTTTTTCTGGCAGAGTGGAGAAAAATTACTCAGGACAAGTGGGTGCTGAATATTGTTTGCAATGAATACAGTCTTCGGTTCACCAGCCCGCCTCCAGTGATTCCACCGGTCATCTCGCAGTTTCAGCTGCGCGAGCTTCAAGTGGAGGCCGATATCCTGTTAAGGAAAAGGGCGATAGAAGACGTACCTCTGTCTCAGAGAGGAAGAGGTCTGTACTCACGGTTCTTTCTGGTTCGCAAGAAGGACAAGAACGAGTTCAGGCCCATTCTGGACTTGCGACAAGCAAACAAGTGGATTCGCAGAGAGAAGTTTTGCATGCTGTTGTTGCATCAGATTTATCCTCAGTTGCAACGGGGAGACTGGCTATGTGCTATAGACCTACAGGATGCGTACTTCCATGTGCCCATTGCACACAAACACAGAAAGTTCCTGCCATTCCAAGTCGGCGCCAATCATTATCAATACACAGTACTCCCATTCGGACTAAAGTCTGCGCCGAGAAAGTTCTCGAAGTGCAAGGCGGTGGTAGCAGCACACCTGAGAAAGAACAAGGTGTTCGTCTACATGTACATGGATGATTGGTTGATCAAGGCCTCCTCCTTCTCAGAAGCTCGAGCACACTTCCAGAAGACGTGCGTTCTCTTGAACAAGCTGGGGTTGCACATCAACATGTCCAAGTCTGTCCCGACTCCGGTCCAATGCATACAGTACTTGGGAGCCTCCATCAATACGCTGTCAGCAAGCGTGTCTCCTTCGGAGGAGCGACGATTATCACTCCTGCGGAAGGCTCAGGCTCTTTTGACCACTCCATCTACAACAGTGAGGACTGTGTCTTCTCTAGTGGGATCGATGGCCTCTTTATCTTCCTGACGCCACACGCACGACTGCACATGAGACCGCTGCAGGACTGCTTGGAGGACCAGTGGGATCAGAGGAAAGGATCTTGGGACGACAAGATACGACTGTCTCTGCATGCTCTTCAATCGCTGAAGTGGTGGTGTTCAGCGGAGAATCTCTTCAGAGGAGTTCCCTTCCACAAGGACAATCCCACGCAGACTGTCATGACGGATGCTTCTCTCCACGGTTGGGGGGCGCACTCCGGAGACTTACAGATTCAAGGAACGTGGTCCCCGATGGAGGTCACGTATCACATCAATTTCCTGGAACTCAGAGCTGTTCACTTGGCCCTGAAGGCCTTTCTTCCGTCCTTTCAGACTAACTCTCTGCTTGTACAGACAGACAATACGACCATGATGTATTACCTCAACAAGCAGGGGGGTTCGAGATCACGCACTCTGTCACAGGCGATGTGGCACTGGCTTCTGGCCAGAGGACTGACTATAACGGCTATGCATCTGCCAGGTGTGCAGAATGTTCAGGCGGACGCACTGAGTAGACTGATGCAGGAAAACCACGAATGGGTCATAAACGACGAAGTACTAGGAGAAGTCTTTGCAAGGTGGGGGACTTCAGACGTAGATCTGTTCGCCACCGCCGAACACACCAAATGCCGAGACTTCGCCTCCAGGTACTACCAGCAGGGGACGCTGGGGAATGCGTTCTGGATCAACTGGTCGAACAGATTTCTGTACGCTTTTCCACCCATTCCCCTGATTCCGGCGGTACTCATCAAGCTGGCCCGTTCCAGGGCTCGGATGATACTCATTGCCCCGGAATGGCCCAGACAGTGGTAGTTCACGGACCTGCTTCACTGGTCTCAACTTCCTCACATACGGCTGCCATGCAGGCCGGACCTTCTCACGAAGTTTGGGGGGCAGATGTTGCACCCCAATCGCTCGTTTTTGAGTTTGGCGGCATGGCTCCTGAGATAGTGCAATATGGCCATTTGAATCTGCCTGAAGATTGTATGGACATACTGAAGGAGTCTAAGAGACCTTCCACTCGGACCTCCTATGCTTACAAGTGGAAGAGGTTCTGTATCTGGTGCAAGTCCAAGAACTATGACCCGACGACGTGCAAGGAAGACGTCATCCTTCCTTACCTTCTTCATTTGGCGCAGTCTGGACTTAATATTCATTCCATTAAGGTTCATCTTGCTGCATTGACTGCCTACAGGAAATGCCCTTCAGACTTCCTTCTTCCAGATAACTGTGATCAAAGATTTTTTGGAAGGCTTGAAGAAAGTGTTCCCTCCTGTCAGGCTTCCTTCGCCTTCATAGGAATTGAATGTGGTGCTGTCCAGATTGATGAAGGAGCCTTTTAAACCTATTCATAAGGCTTTGTTGCAGGACCTGTCCTGGAAGGCGACGTTCCGCCATTACATCGGCCCGCAGGGTGAGTGAAATTCAGGCGTTGTGTTGCCAAGAACCTTATACTGTATTTCATGCTGCTAAGGTTGTTATGCGTACTCACCCTAAATTTCTTCTCAAGGTTATTTCTGATTTTCATGTCAACCAGACCATAACGTTGCCTACGTTTTTTCAGAATCCTTCATCTCCAGCGGAAAGGTCTCTACATTCCCTGGATGTTAGGAGGGTGTTGAAATTTTATCTGGATAAAACCAAGGATATTCGTAGGTCAGACCAATTATTTGTCAATTATGGGTCGGTCAGGACGGGTCTTGCAACCTCTAAGCAGTCCATCTCTAGGTGGAATGTGTCCTGCATACAGTTGTGTTACCAAAAAGCTAATAAGACCTTAGGGGGTAAGCCTAAGGCTCATTCCACCAGGGGAAAAGCTGCCACAACAGCTTTACTCCTTAATGTTCCGATTGCAGAGATCTGCAAGTCGGCCACTTGGAAGTCGGTTCATACCTTTGCTAAGCATTACTGTCTGGAGACTGATGCCAGGGCAGATGCTCAGGTTAGGCAGGCTTCGCTGCGGAATTTGTTCGCTCAATAGTGGTGTTAATTTTCTTCTCTCCACTGCCGCTTTGGTGTTGGGATGGGCTTGCCATTCTATTCACTAGACTTTGCCTATACACAGCGATTCCCTACTACAGAAGGAGTAGTTTCTGTCCTGTAACTCCAGTTCTGTAGTAGGGGTATCTCTGTTATAGTCATAAGCGCCCGCCCTCCTCCCCGGTGGAGAAAGATATTCATGTAAGGAATGCTACAGGTCTGGCGTGCTACGCCTTCAAAAAGAACTGAAAGTAAGAGGGACCTGCTGTGCATTCTGGGAAACTGGGAGAAGTTCTGGAAAGTTCTCTTAAAGGCACAGTATCCTATTTAAGCCACATAATGGCAGCCTATGGGGCATGTCTGTCCATGCCTTTCTCTCTATCATTCCAGAGTCTTTTACTGGTAGAGGCAAGTTTCTCTATGGAAGAAACTGGGCAGGCTGTGTTGTGTGTGGTTTGGTTTGGTGGAATTTCTAGTTGAAGTACTGGACAGTGTAGCCTGTGGATATAGGCTGCATTATTTGTCTTTAAATTCTCTCTTAAGTGTCTTTGCAGTTCTGCATGATTTGACAACTTAAGAGATTATTTTTGATTGCTGGAGTCCACGCACATGGGCGGGACTATTCACTAGATTATGACTATAACAGAGATACCCATACTACAGAACTGGAATTACAGGACAGAAACTACTCCATGCCCCTCCCGGCACGCCTCGAAAACCAGCAGTTCCTTGGCCAGGTTTTTAGGCCTTTTCAACGCCTTTGGTGTCGCCGGAACAGTGTGCAATGACTTCGGGTTTTAAGTCTTGTGAAGCCTGTGCACATCAGATGTCTGGCACTGACCCGCACCTCATCTGTATGTGGTACCTCGGTGTGCACCACGACTCCAAAGAGTGCGACACCTGTCAGTGGATGAAGCCCAAGTCCCTGAGAGAGCGCCTTTTGAAACTGCTGGCCCCACGGCTGTCTGGTCCAGCACCTTTGTGTTGCCGCTCTCCCCCTCTGGATCGGGCTAGTTCCAGGTGCCATTCCCGCGAACGTCGCTTGAAGGCAGGTAAGCACAAGCGGCAAGCACAGAGGTCTTCTTCCCATTTGCGTACTGCTGGTGTCCGCTCCTCCCGCTCTACGCCGGGTAAGGGCGCCCAGCAGTCGCATCCTCCATACCCACCTTTTCCGGGGGTTGGCATGACGCGTGCCCAAATCGAGGCATATTTTATGGCACTCCAGTCGTACTTTGGGTCCCCACCTGTCCCTGGAGCGCCTTCGGGTCCCAAACAGGTGAAGAGCACTCATGTAGGGTCCTCACCGGCAGATTATTCGTTGGCGCCGGCTGTGTGCATTGACTCCAGTTCCGGAGACGATACGACGCAGACGGGACACTGCCCAGTGGGTCTTCCCAGTCACCTGTCCAGCCCACCCAGTCAGTCTTCGCATAGCCCTGAGCGGCTTCCTACGCTGACATCGGAGGAGGCGCTGGCTCCGACGCCCGGCTCGACGTCCGGTCTGCTCAAACATGCGCAATTTGCTGAGGGAACAACGTCGGACGGGTTCCAGGTAGAGTCCCCTGTGAAGGTCAACACCGTCCAAACGACTCCACCAGACGCCTCCACCCCAGCGTCCATCAACGCTGAAATCCAGGTTCCTTAGTACAAACACTATGGTATGTATTCTGATATCACTATACAGTGGGCAAGATGACAAAAAGTGCATGTTTATTTGAATGAAGACTTCATATTTTACAAGTTGTTGGGGCTATAGTTCCCCCCCTTAATGGTTTTATTACTCAATAGATGCTTGAAGCAACACAAGCGATCCATTAGACTATCATTTCAATTATTGACAACAGACAAAAAACATTTTGGCTCCTCTATGCTATCTTGTTCTAGACCAGGTCTCAATATGTGTGAACTACCTTCATCTAGGACTTACTGACATTTAATCCCATGACAATTTTTAGGACCCAGCTCTAGACAGTGTATGCACTGTCTTGAAGAGATAGGTTATATATACTTTGTGTGCTTCAGCCTACCCACAGGCTTCCCATTTGCTGGCTCCATCTTTGCCCTCATAATCTTTCTCCCCATTTGTCCATGGCTTGCTGTGTTTAGCCCTCTGCAAGAGCATGAACCAATTAATACTATCCATCCTTTTTTCCCATTTTTGGAACTCCTTTTTTCTATGTTAAATAGCAGTTCACATGAGTGCTCACTCGTCTTTTCACTCTCTCCGAGCTCCGTTGCTGTAAACAGGACTGTAAATCTTGTTTATATCTCGTCACATTTGCTGTACATTCAAAGACCTAGGTCACATGATGTCAGGTGCTACTTTCCGAGTGTGACTGTTGACTTTTCTTTTTTGGACTTTAAAGTGAGAAGTTAATTTTTTTATTTTATTAATGTCTCGTTGCTTGTTTCACGTTAGTTTTGGAATCACTCACAAGGTGGTGCTGAGCCTCAGCTCTCGATTCTGACATTCTAGCGAACTTCTTACAACTGTGTTTTTTTTTTTAAATCAAAAACGACATTCCATTATTAGTCTGCCAACAGATACAACAAGTTAAGGAGGGTGTGATGCGTAGCACACTGAATGCATATTCGCTCAATGTAGGCACTCCCTATTTTAGCTGACGAGTTGTAACATAGTGATCCAGCGCAAAGCTCAAACAGTTTCCTCTCAGGGCCCATGTCAAACTCAGTATAACTTACTTTAGATCCTCCGATAGATCTTTAATGTGAGATAATAGGGACTTGGATATCAAGAGAACATGTGGCAAAATCTTACGAGGACCTGAAATAAGAAAATGCCAGTTGCAAGCTAAAAATAAACAACTTCCAATACATGTTGTTCAGTAAATTTTACGACAAGAAATTCCACACTAACAGTGACTCGAATACAAGGAAATTACTCATGCCTGAATTTGAATGGTCAAGAAACACAAATTCTTCAAAACCAAAATGGAGAGCTAGGACACTAGGACGGCCGTCCTTGTCCCTGTAATTTATAATGTAACCAAATAAGACGGTCAGAAAGTCTGACACTTCAGAGGTTTGTTAAGAAAACCCTCACACACCAACTTGGTTGGTGCCATGCTTCATCATCGGGTCCCAGCCGGGTAGCCGAATGCTACCCAGCTGTGCTACGACACCTGAGGTGTAAGTGAGTGTGATGAAGTGAGTGAAATATCTAAAAATACCTCCAGATTTCTACCCGTTACTTTATTCGTGGTGATCTGGGGGGTACACAGTCAAAATATCGAGTAGGAAATATCGACCTACCATAATATCGAGTCTGAAATATCGAAGGAGCATAATATCGAAGTCAAGAATATCGTAGGACAGAATATCGACCCAAGGTAAGTAATATCGAAATTCTTAATATCGATGTAAGTAATATCGAAGTTAGTAATATCGATAGCATATATATCGATGTTACTAATTTCGATGACACTAATATCGATATTTGTATTATTTTATAGTTTTTTATTATGTATGTGTTATATGTTTAATTTAAGTATTTAAAATAATTACTATTATATGTGTATTAATTTTATATAATAATAAATTAATTTATAAGAAAATTGTATGTTTTAGTACCGGAGCGGGTTGTGGGTTTATAGGGGAATAGGGTGGGAAGTAATTTAATTATGGTAAATTGATTATTAATTAGTAGGATTTATTAATAAATTATCATTAATTGGTAATTATTTGAAAATAATAGGAAAATAATTTTAATTAATTTATTAATTGATATATATGTTCTGTAGCGGGTTGTGGGTTTATAGGGGAATAGGTTGGGAAGTAATTTAATTATGGTAAGTTGATTAATAATTAGTAGGATTAATTAAATAATTATAATTGCTAATTATTAATTAATTGGAGAAAAAAAAATTATTGATTAATTGATATATATTTTCTGTAGCGGGATGTGGGTTTATAGGGGAATAGGGTGGGGAGTAATTTAATTATGGTTAATTATTTAATAATTAGTAGGAATTATAAAATAAATTTAATTCATTGGTTATATAATTTTAATTAATAGTTATTTATTTTTAATTATTTGCTAATTATTTTTCATTAATTCATGAATGGATAAATGTGTTATGTTGTGGGTAGTGGTTTTATAGGGAAATATGGTGGGAAGTAAAGTAAATTTAATTAATTAATAATGTATTAAAACTAATTGTATTGTTAATAATATAATTGTTAATTAATTATTAATTGGTAATTAAATATTATTAAATGGTATTATTTGAAATTAATTTTAGTTAAAATATATTTTGCTAAGCATGTGTTTTATAATTAAGTATAGGTATTGTATATTGTTTATATTTATTTAATAGTTTATTTTTTTATAATTACAAAAATCGTTTATTTATAAGTATGTTATTTTAACCCTTATACTATCCAACACTTTCCCTACTGTTGCACTCTCTGGAGTTGGAATAGTATTTTTTACCCCTACGCTATCCAACGCTTTCCCTACTGTTGCACTCTCTGGAGTGGGAATAGTAATTTTTACCCCTACGCTATCCAACGCTTTCCCTACTGTTGCACTCTCTGGAGTGGGAATAGTAATTTTTACCCCTACGCTATCCAACGCCTTCCCTACTGTTGCACTCTCTGGAGTGGGAATAGTAATTTTTACCCCTACGCTATCCAACGCTTTCCCTACTGTTGCACTCTCTGGAGTGGGAATAGTAATTTTTACCCGTACGCTATCCAATGCTTTCCCTACTGTTGCACTCTCTGGAGTGGGAATAGTGATTTTTACCTCTACGCTATCCAATGTTTTCCCTACTGTTGCATTCTCTGGAGTGGGAATAGTAATTTTTATCCCTACGCTATCCAACGCTTTCCCTACTGTTGCACTCTCTGGAGTGGGAATAGTAATTTTTACCCCTACGCTATCCAATGCTTTCCCTACTGTTGCACTCTCTGGAGTGGGAATATTTATTTTTACCCCTACGCTATCCAACGCTTTCCCTACTGTTGCACTCTTTGGAGTGGGAATAGTAATTTTTACCCCTACGCTATCCAATGCTTTCCCTACTGTTGCACTCTCTGGAGTGGGAATAGTAATTTTTACCCCTACGCTATCCAACGTTTTCCCTACTGTTGCACTCTCTGGAGTGGGAATAGTAATTTTTACCCCTGCGCTATCCAACGCTTTCCCTACTGTTGCACTCTGTATAGTGGGAATAGTAATTTTTACCCCTACGCTATCCAATGCTTTCCCTACTGTTGCACTCTCTGGAGTGGGAATAGTAATTTTTACTCCTACGCTATCCAACGCTTTCCCTACTGTTGTACTCTCTGGAGTTGGAATAGTAATTTTTACCCCTACGCTATCCAACGCTTTCCCTACTGTTGCACTCTTTGGAGTGGGAATAGTAATTTTTACCCATACGCTATCCAACGCTTTCCCTACTCTTGCACTCTCTGGAGTGGGAATAGTAATTTTTATCCGTACGCTATCCAACGCTTTCCCTACTGTTGCACTCTCTGGAGTGGGAATAGTAATTTGTACCCCTACGCAATCCAACGCTTTCCCTACTGTTGCACTCTCTGGAGTGGGAATAGTAATTGTTACCCCTACGCTATCCAACGCTTTCCCTACTGTTGCACTCTCTGGAGTGGGAATAGTAGTTTTTACCCCTACGCTATCCAACGCTTTCCCTACTGTTGCACTCTCTGGAGTGGGAATAGTAATTTTTACCCCTACGCTATCCAACGCTTTCCCTACTGTTGCACTCTCTGGAGTGGGAATAGTAATTTGTACCCCTACGCAATCCAACGCTTTCCCTACTGTTGCACTCTCTGGAGTGGGAATAGTAATTTTTACCCCTACGCTATCCAACGCTTTCCCTACTGTTGCACTCTCCGGAGTGGGAATAGTAATTTGTACCCCTACGCAATCCAACGCTTTCCCTACTGTTGCACTCTCTGGAGTGGGAATAGTAATTTTTACACCTACGCTATCCAACGCTTTCCCTACTGTTGCACTCTCTGGAGTGGGAATAGTAATTTTTACTCCTACGCTATCCAACGCTTTCCCTACTGTTGCACTCTCTGGAGTGGGAATAGTAATTTTACCCCTACGCTATCAAACGCTTTCCCTACTGTTGCACTCTCTGGAGTAGGAATAGTAATTTTTACCCTTACGCTATCCAACGTTTTATATAATTAATTGTAAAAAAATTAAATGTTTATTTTATTTTTTATATTACTTACATTTAATTTATGTTATTGTTTTATGTTTGTAAATGTATTAGTAAATTAGAATATATTTTATTAATTTATAAATTAGTAAAATAATTATAAATACTTATTGTTCAGTACATATATATTATATATTTACTGTATATATGTAATTAATGTATTATTAATATATATATATTATTTATTAATTTTAAACATTAGATACTTTTAAATATGTATATTTTATTTATTAGTGTTATATACTTAATTTTACATTTATATATTAAAAGAAAAAAAATCGATATTTTTAACATCAATATTTTTTGCATCTATATTATTTTTTCGATATTTTTGTACTTACCATGTTGTAGATAGGATGTCGATATTTTTGCCCTCGATATTGTTGACTCGATATTCTTGTAGGTCGATATTTATGAGGTCGAAATTCTGTCAGTGATCCGATCTGGGGTATGGTTAAAAAGAAAAGAGCGGATAAAGGGGCTGCAAGTACTATGTGTAGCTATTTATTATCCTCCGAATTATTCTGGCTGTCTTAAGGACCTCTCTAAATAAAGTGGGTGATGTGAAGAATGTGAGTGGTAAAAAATTACCACGTGAAAAGCATTTTTAACACTCACGCTAAGGAGTGCTTTTTATGCGACGAGGACTGACTGTGTGTAGTTCCTCTTAAAATGTAGAATACCTGTAAAGGAACACAACATAACAAGATACAACAGTTGAGGAGATCATTCCACAGATATCGCTAGTACTGGTGGTTGATATATGGTGCTCAAAACATGCATTCCATAAATATTGCCTGTACTGGTGGTAAGTATCATGTGCTAAATACAAAGCGAGGTGTCAGACATAAATGTACCAAGTACCACTTAGACACATGCCGTACCATGCACACTACACAACACATAAATGCCATGCACACTGTACAGCCTGTTTGGTGCTAGTGCCTTCTAACATTGTAAGAATAGGGCGCGCTGTCCTCTGTTTTGTTTAAAAGCAGGGGCAGTGTCTAGTCTGTAGGATTGAAATCCTACTGTGCGAGCTATTGTGCTGCCTGTTGCGCTGTGAACATGCTTATAAAAAGGTGCATATATAGCGATATCCAGCGCCATGCAGCAGATTTGCCATGTATTTGAATCTATGTGAACTATTTAATAATCAATTACATTGATTCTGCAGTAGGCGTTCATATCTGGTGGGGGGGGGGGGGTTAGCACTTCTTTTAATTCACATACTACAGAAAAAAATGGGATTAAAAAGACGGAGAGAATCAGTGAAGGTATCTCTATTACTGGCTGGATCTTTAAAGGCAGTTTTTTAAACGAATCGCGTGCATACAGCGGTAACGGGCCACCGTATGTTGAAAAGGTCTTACTTGTTGCAGTGGTGTCTTCCATGGAAAACCTAGTGTGGGTCCCCTGTGTCAGGCTGGCAACCCAAATCACATGTAAGTTCTTGCTCAGTGTATTCATTTAGTATTAGTCACACAATGTCATACAGACTCAGAAAATAGAAAGTTTGCTGATCGCCTGGAGGATAAAACAAGAGAACATAGGAAAATAGAGTTAAGCATTTAGGTCATACAAACCAATTATGCAGAATTGAAGCATAAGGAGTCACAGGATTGTGCCCATAACTCTCCAGCCGAAGAGTTATACCTGCTCACTTTCCCAGCTGGCAAAGCCAAGGTGAGTCAGTTCAGAAAGTTCAGCTTGATGGGGTTTGGCGTAAAGGAAAATCACAGTTCAGTCCGACAGCATGCCAGGCAGGGAAATAGTAAATCATAGCCAGCCTCTTCCAAAAGTTCTAAGTTAAGCTCCCAAAATGTTACTTCCCTTGAACATTATGGTTTCCATTGGTTGTTCACAGTGGGCTGCTCATGGTGTGATCAATACCTCACTAAAAAATCCAGAAACATTAAGTAATCCATTCGCTAAATCATAAATTTTAACAACTTCATAATTTCCATCCTTTCCTCAGAAGTAAAGAAGTTCCATTGTTCACCGTCTGTCCGTTACCAGACGCGCTCTCTGGGTTTGCAATTGTATTGATACATTTCTGTCAAAAAGTGTTGCTAAATCAGAAAGGGACCTATTGTTCATAAGCATGAAAAGAAACTCTCGGAATAGTTCTCAAAGCGTCTGAAAATGACTACTTCAACTATTCAGATTTTCTAGATGAGGTACT